>NW_028153493.1:0-23899 GCF_964211835.1 Anser anser
GCCTTCCAGCGTGTCAGCCACTCCTCCCAGTTTAGTGTCATCAGCAAACCTGCTGCCCGTGCACTCTATTCCCTCATCCAAGCCGATGATGAATATATTGAATAGTACTGGTCCCAGTACCGACGCTTCTGGGACTCCAGTAGATACAGGCCTCCAACTAGACTCTGTCCAATTAACCACAACCTTCTTTTCTTCAGCCAGTTCACAGTCCACCTCAGTACCTGATCGTCCAGACCACACTTCTTCAGTTAAGCTGCAAGGATGCTGTGGGAGACAGTGTCAAATGCTTTAGTGAAATCAAGACAGACCATGTCCACTGCTTTAGCATCATCTAGCCACCTGCTGTGTATTCATAAAAGGCTATCAGGTTGGTTAAGTGTGGCATAACGACCACACGGACACCAGGGTTCTTTTAGGATCAGTAACTGCTACTTCTTTATTGATGACACAATTTCAACTTTCTTATTGATAACATGACTTCAACTTCCTCTTATTGATGACAGACTCCCTTCTTATACCATTCACTCTACAGCAGTACTTTTCCACTAACTATTCATTGGTCAAACAACTTTGCCCGGCAACCGCAAACACCTAGCAATTTCCATGCCTTAACGACTGGAGAACAAGGAGTCCAAGACAGCAAGGTGTCTCCTGAATCACCCTTCTTTGTTCCTTCTAAACACTTTACATTCCTTCTGGCCTCATCATTAAGAGTCTGATGTTATCACCAACCATGGGGCTTGTCGACCCCCATGGCCACACTCCCACAGTTAAGCATGACTTCCCCTTGGTGAAGCCATGTTGACTGCCCCTAATGACCCTCTTATCCTTGATATGCCTAGAGACAATTCTAATGATAAGTTGTTCCATCACCTTTCCAGAGATGGAGGTGAGGCTGACCTGTCTATAGTTACCTGGGTCCTCCTTTTTGCCCTTTTTGAAGACTGGAGTGACATTTGCTTTCCTCTAGTCCTCAGGAACCTCTCCCATTCCCCATAACTTACCAAAGATGATGGAGACTGGCCTAGCAATGACTTTCTCCAGCTCCCTCAGCACCTGCAGGTGCATCCCATCAAGTCCCATGGATTTATGGATGTCCAGCTTGCTTAATCGGTCCTTCACTCAGTCCTCATCAACCAAGGCAAATTCCTCTTTTATCCTGACTTCCTTTTGGTTGGAGTTACATTGTTTTACATCTTATTTGATCAGGGCCATTTGAAAATGAAATGGATATCCTGAATATCGGAAACATTACTCTTACTTCCTGTGGTAAATCAGGATTCCTTTACTTATCAGCAAACTTTTGGTCCTTGTTTGATTTAATCTGAAACATAACAGAGTTAAAGGCAAGAATTTTAATGGCAGCTGGATGAAGTTCTTTGGTACAAGGGTACACTCCATGAAAGAGTAATGACAACCTTTAGGAGAATATATTAAACAAAAACATTATTGGGTGCATGATACAAATACGTAAAAGGCAGTGGCTGTTTTTTCACCAGTATTTAAGGTATCCAGAGAAACACAGAAGTAAAGAAAGAACATTCATCATTAATGGGTATGCTGGAAAAAAGAAGTAGGACTGGATACTATAGCCAAAAAAAGTAGGTTTGTGTCCTCTTTTTCTAAATGAAGATATTTGTTTACTGATTTATTTATTTTTTTAAAAAAAGGAAACAAATTATGTCACATTTTCAATATTACTTTTCAGAATAAAAAGGAATTAAAATATTGATTTTTAAAAAATTTTTATTTTTTTAAGTATAGAACTATTTGGAAGGTGTTGAAAAAGTAAAAGTATTTGGTTTTAAACAAAAGATATAGCTTTAGATCACCAGATAACGGAGAAAATGCAATAAGATTTTCTATCATTTTCTTTATGCTCACACCCCTGAAAGCTTTTAGAGCAGTATATGAAGCTTTGAAAGAGAATACATTGAAGTTTTAAATACAGAATTCAAATTCAGTCACATAAAGTTGGCTATTTTGTTGTTGTTGTTGTATATTTTAGGTAAATTAGAGTAAAAGTTCACAATGGCACACTAATGACATTGCCTTATTAGCAATTGTTTCCACAGTTTCATTATAAAACAGAACTACATACCAGACCTAAAATAGTTTTGTTTAAGACTTGCGGATGTCAGTATTCTTTAAGTTGTCATTAGCTTTATAAAACAAAAAATAATACAAACTGATACTAAAAGTATAAACATATAAAGTTTAAAATTTAAACAATAAGCTTGAATAATCACTTTTTCATTAACCTTTATATTTTCAGTCATTTTATTTTTTAAAGGAGGTGCTTGTGTACAACACAGCCAAAGATAAAAAACATATGTCTGCATTTGATATAAATGGAAAAAAATGTAATACATATGCTTTATCAGATATTTATCTACTAACATTTAGCAATATTATAGGACAATATTATAGATAAAATTAAATTAAAATAAAATAAAATAAAATAAAATAATAAATAAAATAAAATAAAATAAAATAAAATAAAATAAAATAAAATAAAATAAAATAAAATAAAATAAAATAAAATAAAATAGAATAAAAAAGAATAAAAGAATAAAAGAAATAAACATAAAAAAATAAAAAAGCTCTTTCTAAAACCAAGCAGTAAAACTACAAAATATCCTTTCTGATGTTCTTAGAAATCAGTATGTATTTCAGATTTTCTGTTCATTTCACCAACTTGTAAGTAAATCTAAATAAATACATAAAACCATCATAACACAACATAACGTAACATAATGTAACGTAATGTAACATAACATGACATATAACATGGGAATCCTAAATACATTTTATTTATCCTTGTTCTAAATCCATTTATGGAAACACATTTTTAGTGTGGCCAAATAAACATATAGTTCACGTAGAAGATATATATACATATATATATATGCATAGAAAATAAATTATTTCTGCAAGTGTTCAATTTAGCAGATTCCAACTGTTTAGTTCATCTCTTATCTTACATTCTTACAACCCTTTAAATTAACACTAATATTCCAAGCTCTTCAGATTAACTGTAGTTCCCTGGAATAATTGACAATAAGAGCTCTAAAGATGTGAAAAAAATCCCAGCAGGCATTAAATCTCTATTGTGTTTGTCCAAAAAGTAAGACACTCCCAAAACAGGCATAGTGCTATTCACAACTTCATGTTCAATATATATAATCATTTAGAAACTGTTATTCTGGTGTTATATGAAGGTATGGAATCTGGATGCAAAATGCTACCAATTTTTCTGCAATTAAAAGAAAGTGTTTGTGCTTCTGAGATTGTTGGGCTCTTTTGTTGCTTATTTGGTTTTGTTTGTTTTTCTTTGTATAATAGATAGTAATTGTTTAAGCAGTCATTTAACATTTTGAAGGAATTTTCTGTCCTAATAGGAGGCAGAAATTTCCTACGTAATAACAAATGAAGATACAAAGAAATATGACCTTAAGTGACAATGTAAGATCTTGTAGATTGATTAGAAATGATAAATCTAACAGACCTAATATGTTTGAACCACCAGACAGTAAAAAGCAGAGCAGTACAGTTTTGCACATATCATCAGTTTGCTCAGCTGAAATCTGACAATTATATTCCCTTTAGCAAACTAACAATTTAAATAATCAAATTATAGCTGAATGCCATTAGAATTAGGTTTTTTTTATATAATTCATTTTGAGAGCTTCATTAAATAATGAGAAATAAGCCTTCACGATTAAAATGTATGTGGAATTTTAGTGTCAATATGTAGTCTTATGTTTCACATCAGCTGTTCTCCACACTAGGAGGCTTAAACAAGGTCTAGAACATTAAAAAATTAGAAAAGAAATAAAATGTATTTTACACCTCTGTATCAAATGATGCACATGGTTTTCATGTCACTGTTGCTAGTTTGTGGCATTCAATGTTATAGAAGCTAAAATGGCTCACAGCTGAAGACTGAACAGCAATCTAATTTTGTCACAGGTTTTCTATGTCACCTTGATTAAGTTGTTTATGCCAATCAAGGAAGATTGAGGAAGGAATTTGGCCACATGATGAATTTTACACCAAAGTTTGGAGTTTATTTACTATTCATTATTCTTCGATTCTTCTGTTTGAAATGTTCCATTCGTCCAAAAGAGGGTTGACAAACTGTTGTGACTTAGGTGATCAATCATACACAATGAATAGTAAAGAGTTACTATTAAGAATTCAAGGACAACTGTCAACAGTTAAAGAGTTTGGCATCTCTTTGTTTCTTTTTTTTTGACTAAATATGCCTCAGATGTTGCAGATTTTTTCCTACATATTATTAAATCTTGAACCTCATAATTCTTTTCGTAGGGTGTCAGGATTTAGCATACCACATCGTCCCTTGTCCTTTCAGCAATGAAGTTAGTTTGAGCTTTCTGAAGTTGGTTTGAGGAATTTCTTCCTGTTGAGAACTGTTGGTTCGTAATAGGGGGCCCCATGTTATCTTGTGCATTAAACAGCGGAGTCTCATAGTTCTTGCAACGTGTGACTAACTTCTTCAGACTGAAGAAGTCATGCTGAATTCAGTGCGGAATTCAGTTCTCAAATTACTGTCCTTAAGTTTCAAAAAAAAAAAAAAAAAGAGAGGGAGAGAGACAGTTGCTTACAAATTAGATGGGGGTGGAAGGAGGGAGTATGTTCATCCAAAAACACTTAGACCACTTAATAAGGCATGTCAAAAGGTGGATTTGATCTAGAATTCTCTATTTCATCTATACACACGACCTAGAAGGCAAGGACTCTCCAAAATCTCTTCCAAATCAGGGCTAACTGAGCTTCTTTTCTTGACTTCAGTAAGGCTTTTGACACCGTTTCCCACAACATTCTCCTCAAGAAACTGGCTGCTCGTAGCTTGGACTGGCATACACTTTGTTGGGTTAAAAACCGGCTGGATGGCCGGGCCCAAAGAGTAGTGGTGAATGGAGCCAAATCCAGTTGGAGGCCGGTTACTAGTGGAGTTCCCCAGGGCTCAGTGCTGGGGCCGGTCCTCTTTAATATCTTTATTGATGACCTGGATGAGGGGATCGAGTGCACCCTCAGTGAGTTTGCAGACGACACCAAGTTAGGTGCGTGTGTCAATCTGCTCGAGGGTAGGAAGGCTCTGCAGGAGGATCTGGATAGGCTGGACCGATGGGCTGAGGTCAACTGCATGAAGTTCAACAAGGCCAAGTGCCGGGTCCTGCATCTGGGGCGTAACAACCCCAAACAGCGCTACAGGCTGGGAGATGAGTGGTTAGAAAGCTGCCTGGCAGAGAAGGACCTGGGAGTATTGGTTGATAGTTGGCTGACTATGAGCCAGCAGTGTGCTCAGGTGGCCAAGAAGGCCAACAGCATCCTGGCCTGTATAAGAAGCAGCGTGGCCAGCAGGTCTAGGGAGATGATTGTCCCCCTGAACTCGGCTCTGGTGAGGCCACACCTCGAGTACTGTGTTCAGTTTTGGGCCCCTCGCTACAAGAAGGACATTGAGGTGCTCGAGAGAGTCCAGAGAAGGGCAACGAAGCTGGTGAGGGGTCTGGAGAACAAGTCTTACGAGGAGCGGCTGAGGGAGCTGGGGTTGTTCAGCCTGGAGAAGAGGCTCAGGGGTGACCTTGTTGCTCTCTATAGGTACCTTAAAGGAGGCTGTAGAGAGGTGGGGGTTGATCTATTCTCCCACGTGCCTGGTGACAGGACGAGGGGGAATGGGCTAAAGTTGTGCCAGGGGAGGTTTAGGTTGGATGTTAGGAAGAACTTCTTTACCGAAAGGGTTGTTAGGCATTGGAATGGACTGCCCAGGGAGGTGGTTGAGTCACCATCCCTGGAGGTCTTTAAGAGACGTTTAGATGTTGAACTTAGTGATATGGTTTAGTGGAGGACTTGTTAGTGTTAGGGCTGAGGTTGGACTAGATGATCTTGGAGGTCTCTTCCAACCTAGACGATTCTGTGATTCTGTGATTCTGTGATTCTTTTCATGTACAAAATATGCTAGAGAATGGTTTCTTGTACTTATGACTATATGTCTTTTTTTGCTCCATGTGATTTGTGCATATTTCTCTGATTTGACAGTGCTGTATTTAAAGGTAGCTGTTGAGACTGAGTCAGTGCTTAGAAAAAGAATACTTAGAAAAGTCTAAGTATATCTGCGTGTGGGGAGGAGATAGGGGGAGTGCAATTAAAAAGCATAACTGTTGCCCAAGGAATCTGTAAAGGGACTTCTTGGTTCTTGCTTATGTTCCAGCAACTGCATTGGACAACTATGCTTCAAGAAGTTTCAGTACCAGAAACCAGAATCTCATATTTTTTTTCTGTATTACCTAAAAATATTCATTCCGTCTATCAAGTTAGCATGTGTTAGTCACAAATAATTCTAAAAGCTCTTCTAATTTCCACTTTTAACTAATAGACATTTCCTCCTTTTTGCTTAAGCCATTTCTGACAGTCCCTTATTAATTTTGTTAGAGATATTTCTGTATCACAATCTAACACATTGACATACTCCTAAAAAACAGCATCTCTATATGTCATAATTGTGTTTTTTTTAATAGGTTTGTTTTTTTGAGACTAGAACTATTATTTTTTTCATCTTTTCAGCAATATATTAAATGCTACTTAGTATGTGTTACTTACATTAAATAGTTAGACTGGCTCTAGGAATGACCTTTTTGCTATTCACATTTTATACTTCATGTTTTCTAGGTATTATAGTTACTGCAATAATTCAGATTTCTATGGATAACAATAGAAAGCTTTTTTTTTTTTAATCTTTAATGTATCTTTTCTTTGGATAACATTGTATGAATTAAAGTTATACAAAATATTTTTATGTTTTTCCTGTTATCTGAATTTCTCGTTTTCTGCATTCCTAGGGTTGATAGAACATCCATGTCATAAAGAAACTATGGAATATCAATATTTTATGAAGATAAAATATTTAGAATTTTCAGATGCTTGAGCTATCCATCAAAATTGAGAGGTTTTTTTGTACCATTGATATATATATAAGAAATGCAAACATCTATGAGACAAGTGATTAAAAATGACTAAGATAAACATACCCAAAGGCATTGTTTCCTGAAGTCAACTGTGTAGAGCAGTTTAGCTTAACAACAACAACAATAAATTATTTTTATCATTTTTATTATTATTATCATCTCTGTTTGGTAAGAGAGAAAAGCACGGGAAAGAGTAGCAAAGAAATATTTGCTACAGAATACCTAGATAGTTGTATTGCTAGGATGGCTTTCTTTGTTTTTATTTTTTGTTCTTGATTTTAGACAAAACAATAGAAGAAATTAGAACTCTAAGAATTGGTCATTTTGAGTCAAGATACATCTCCAGGTCAGCTGCAGATGATTACCACAGTTGCTCATACACGAATGTGGCTATTTTTCAAAGCCATACTCTTCTATTGTTGTTAAATTTCACAGCTTTTTCAGAGGTAGCTAGTTGTTACATGAGTTTTCTGGAGACATAATAGAAGACTGTGAACTACTTAAATTATTATTATTTTTTTAAATCATGAATTACATTATTTTAATAATTATTTACATTCTTACATTAATATTTTGAAATATACTGCTTTTATTTACTATCTTCATAGTTTTTCAATCATTATTTGAACTAAACCTTAGTTTAGTTCAAATGTGGTTGAATATTTGCTGCAAGAAAAATCTGACAACAGTTAACATTTCAAAATTTTTACCATTTGTAATTTGTTAAAAACAAAGCTATCTTTCTTATACATATCCAAGAAAAATAAAAAGAAAGTAAGATTCCCCAAACAGGTTTTTCACTTTACAAATACTTTGATTCTTAAAGGAAAACTCCATTGACTCCAGTGATGTATGTGATTTCAGCTGATTATTTATGGTTCCCACTACAACAGTTCTGAGATTTACTGCATGTCTGGCCCTTTGTTACCTTTTCAAAGATGTACCATATATGATCCAAGACCTGACCCTTAATTTTACTGAGAGAGAAGACACACAATCCTCCTTGAGAACAAATTGCTCTGGGGGCTGAAGTCCTCAGAGAATTTCCTGTGATTTTCCGAGCAGGACTTGAGCTTAGTATACCGCTCTGCAAATAGTGCAGTGTATATAGCTCTGCAAACTCTTTCTTCAGGGAAATATAAGCAGTGATTAGACAGCTTACAGGATACACACTTACTAGTGTAGCATTTGGGGCAGAGCAATACAGAGAAAATATATGAAGTGATTGACAGATTACAGGTATGCAAAACATACCAGGAATTACCTGGTGAGATCCTGGCAAGTTTAGTATAGAAGCATATTCTTTGTGTGAGTGTGATTCTTTACGCCTGTAGTGGAGTAGACTGTCTCTTTATACTGTTTGAGACTTTTGTTGTGATGAATCTCTGCAACCTGCCCAAATGGATAATGACAGTTTCTACAAGTAAATAAAGCAAAGCAATAATTTGCTTTGCCAGCTATGAGAATTTCTATCACCTCCACAGATAGTTTTGCAGGCTATTTGCTCCCAGGATCTGGAACTCCATGACACATTCTACTGGTACAGTTGTGTAATAGTTTTTTGTTTGGCTGCCTTTTTTTTTTTTTTTTTTTTCTTTCCCATATTTCAGCACAGGAAACATTTACTTGAGCAATTGCAGAGGGTCCATCCAAACTGCTTTTGCCATCCAAGCACAACAATTATTTTAGTGTTTAACTGGAATTTCAGAAGAGAATCTTGCAAGCCTGCTTACTTTGACCAGAGAGGCCATTTGATATTTGTTTAGCCACTTCTTGCCATGACAAGATAGATAGATAACTATAGTCAGTATCCATCATTCTAGGACTACGCTTGTCAGAGACCTTATAGAAAGAACACGTGGCAAGCGTAAAAGAGTGATTCTTTGTTCAGTGGAGTCATAGAGCCCAACTCCACCCCTGTAGATGCTCAATATGTAATCTACTGGCTTCAATGGGAAAATTTTCACCTCACACGTTAATGCATCACATGGGTGAATATGCATCATTACTTTTGCTACAGCTCTGAACAAAGTCACTCTTCTCTCTCTCTCTTTTTTTTTAATATATATTTTATTTTAATTTTTAATTTTGGGTTGAATTTGAAAATGCCAAGCAGCAAAATAGCTTTTTAATAACACAACATATTTTCTCCCTTTCTTCATATTACACTCATTGCATCCACACTGCATGATAGGATGTAGGTGTATATATGCATAGATATACATAAAACACAGTCTGTAATGTATTATATATGTGCACATACATGTATATATTTATAAAACAGCCTCTTTAATACACCATGTATGCAAAATCCTTTGTATGCTCCTGATCTCTTATGTTTTGAAAGACTTGCTTGAATCATTGCTTACTGCTGAGACAGAAAGAAGACTGGAAATGGATTTCTTGTATGAAAAATGACCTGCCTCCAATTAGTCTAAAAAGGAATAAAATCCTAAGTTTTGGATATAACTTTTTTCATTTTTAAACACCTGTCAAGAAATCATGTGAGGTGTACTGCCAAAAATGGCACAGCCATATAAATACATGCTCTTCAGTCCTCTATTAAAAATACATTTTATACCAATTTACAACAAATAACTATGCCTTTTCCATCTTGTTTTTGTCTATAGAATGGAAGAGAATAAACTATCTCATTTTAAGCTCTTTATACTGTCCATTCTTTCTATTAATAATCTAGGAGAACTTCAAAAACGAAATAAACTGGAAAAAGAAAACATTTACTTTCACTTGTTCAGGTGGCTCATGTCCACAAGCTAATTTAGCATTTCATCAAATACAGATACATGGCTGGTTACCTCAGATGGTTAGTAGATTTGCTTTCTTTTAAAACTTGACCTATAAACATGACTTTTTTTTTTTTCATTTTTATTGAATTTCCGGATTTCGTGATTTGTGATCTCAATCAATAATATCAACTTGAAGCCTGAAAAGGTCATACCAAATATTTTATATATTTTCATATCTGAAAACACTCAGATAAAGCTCTTTCTAATCCACTGTAAGGTCAAGCTTTCCCTTTTCATAACAACAAATACCACACTTTGAAGGAAATGGGTTGTTTCATTTTTAATGCAACTTGACACTTGTGACAGGAAAAGTTAACGACAGTGTAACATAGCTTTCAAGTTCAAAGACTAGAAAAGATAGATGCAAGTTACATAGCTTTGAACTGTTCCAGAAATGGAAAGACATTATTTATAGTGTTGTATGAATGCAAATAATATATATCTGGCATGAAAAGGGAGAGATTCTCAAATGCTAGTTACAGCTAGAATAATCTGCTTTCGTTGCTCAAACACATTCTTCTGATTTCTCAAAAATCTTTGAACTGACCATTTCAACACAAATTCTCTGTGTTACTTTAACTTTCCCTACTCTGTCTCAGGCATCCATTCTCAAAACAAAATTATAGGCATCAATGGAGTAATTCATGACTTTATTTTACACATCAGGTATATAGAAGTGTACGCTCTTTTCATAACCTATGGTGAGAGATAGGTACTCCACAGAGAAAAGTCTTCATCATCTGTCTTTAGAATAAGATGAATTACCCTCTAGAAGCACTTATTTCATATCATAGTTAGCTGAAGGTAGCTGAAGTTTGCTACCACATTTCTAAATATTAGAAGTCTATGTTTAAGTGATATAACAGGAGGTCAGAGTGATTAGCTCACACTTAGTTATCTAATGTTAAATCATATCAATCTCTTTCCCAATACAGATGCCTACGCAGCAAGTTAACTTTGTCCGGTTGCCAGGTACCCACCAAAATGTACACTCACTCCCCCCTCCTCAACAGGACGGGGGGGTGGAATATGAATAAAAAAAAAAAAAACATGTATCTAGATAACAACAGGGAGATCACTTGCTAATTACCGTCACGGGCAAAACAGACACGGACTGTAAAATATTAATTTAATTTTTTGCTAATTTGTAACAGTAGGGCAGTGAGAACTAAAAGTAAAATAAAAAGGCCTTCCTCCCAGCCCCTCTTCTTCCCAGGCTCAACTTCACTCTCAGTTCATCTACTACATCCTGTCTTGAGCAGCATAGGGGAAATAGAGAATGGGTGTTGCAGTCAGTTCATAACACATTGTCACAACACCTCCTTCCTCCTCACACTCCTGCTCCAACATGGGGTCCCTCTCATGGGATGCAGTCCTTCATGAGCTGCTCCAGTGTGGATCCTTCCCCTAGGCTGCAGTTTAAGAACTTCGCCAGTATGGGTCCATACCACAAGATGAACTCCGTCAGGAACAAACTGCTAGAGTGCAGATCTCTCCCACTGGTCACAGTTCCTGCCTGAAAACTTGCTCTACCATGGGCTCCTCTCCAAGGGCTGCAGTTCTTGCCAGGAACCTGCTGCTGCATGGGCTCTCCAACAACTACAATTCCACTTTCAGGGCACATCCTCTTGCAGTAGTTTGGGATCCTCCATGGGCTGCACTGTGGAAATCTGCTCTGATGTGGTCCTCCACCAGCTGCAGTGGGACAACCTGTTCCACCAAAGTCTTCTCCATGGGTTTCAGGTGAATCTCTGCTCTAGCATGTAGAGCACCTCCCCCCCCCTTTCTTCACTGACCTTGGTGTCTGCAGAGCTGTTTCTCTGACATTTTTCTCACTCATTCCTCTGTCACAGCTCTTGCACAGCATTTTTTCCCCTTTCTTAAATATGTTATCACAGAGTCGCAAGAAGCATCATTCATTGGCTCATCTTTGACCAGCAGCAAGTCCCTTTTGGAGCCAGCTAGAACTGGGTGTCTGATACAGGTGCAGCTCCTGGTCTCTTCTCATAGAAGCCATCCATTCAGCACCCTCCTCATCTACCAAAAACCTTGCCATATAAACCCAATACAGCCTACCATACTGTACTTTATACAATTAAGTATATGCCTTTGAAGATTTCCAGAGGGACACCTTATCCAAATAAGTTTAAGTACTAAATTTACAGCTGCAGTATATTGGTTATACCAATAGAAACCTAGTGGAGAAACTGACTGAAAAGAAATAAAGAAATATATAGGCACATCTATACATTATTAGCAGGTTTAATCTACCACAGAGATCTGAATAGCTGGGATACACTTAGTGAAAAATTCTAGACTCTGGTTGCTCCAACAAGACAGTCACTTTTACTTATAAGACTGAATGTCTATATGCCAGCTTTAGAAGTACACAACCTGTTTTACAGTGCAGAGTCTTATAGCTTTTCTGAATATCACCTTGTTCTATTAAACTGCTGTTGAAATTTTATGTAGACACAGACGATCTATGGCTGTGAATTAACATAAATTTCTTTTCATACATTAATTTAAGTATCTCTGGCACCTATTTAAAAATTCCACTACTATCAATATAAAATGTTATTCCTACAGTCAAATTCCCATTTGCCATATATCATAACAAAAGTAGACATTAAAGCTTGAAGTTCTGATCTTTCTCAAATGATAGCTGACAATACAAACATTCATGAACAAATGCACACACAAGATTTTTCAGCATGCTCTGATGAGGAAACAAACCTGATAAACTTCAGGGAATCATTCTGGAGTTTAGAGATTATCCTGCTAAAACTAATGTTAATGGACTTGTTACGTATAGTAGAAAGGGCTTGAGATGAAGTGTGGAATTGCTACTTTATCTTAAATTCAGTGAGCTACAGTAAAGTAATAGTTTCATAAACTGCTTAAATATTACTGTGTATTCTATGTAGAATATACTGCCAGCTATTTCAGTGTTCTTTGCATGAGCATGGGTTTGCTTTATTTGTTTTGTTTTAGAGGAGGTGGGTATAAGTTGTGAAAATCCATGCCAGATTCTCTTACTAAGAGATCCCACATAGTTCATTTCAGTGATTCATAAATGGCAAAAGCACACACAAAAAAATAAAATGCACTTTTTTAATTGGGTGTAGGTGTGAAGGTGTTGGTAGTGGGGTGGGGTTCTGGGTTCTGCAAGGCTCCTCTGTGAGGAGAGTCCAGGGCTGCCCCATACTGGGCACAGCCGGCTGGAAACAGATGGCTCCAATGGCCACACCGCAGGGCATGTCTGGGCCCAGCAGCCAAGATGGTGGCCCTTCTGAATATAAGAAATGGCTGAAAATTCCAGACAGGCATAGTATCAAGAAACAGGATGAGTGAGAAACACCACAGGGAACAGCGAGATCAGAGAAGGAGGGGGAGGCACTCCAGGTACTGGAGAAGAGATTCCTCTGCAGCCCATGGAGCAGATAGGTATTTCCTGAAGGACCTGCTGCCTACAGAGAAGTCCCACAGTGGGGCAGGGGAAAAATGTAAAGAGGAAGGAGCAGCAAAGAACCACCATGTACTGACCATAAACTTCCACTCCCTCATCTCAGCTGTGCCAGTCAATGGGATAAAGGATTCTAAAATGAAGGAGCAAAGTTGTTTTAATGTTTTGCCTTTTTGTTTCTAACTACCTATATCTATTTTAATGGGCAATAAATTAAATTTCCCATAGTCAAATCTGTTTTGCCCATGACAATAACTGGAAGTCATACCTCGATCACTTATCATTATATTATAAGGGATATTACATATCCCTTACATTAATGCTAGAAACATAGCACAGCCTATGTTCCTTATTTCCTGAAAATTACATGTTTCTTAAAGAGAAGAAAAAAAAAAAAAGAGAGAGAGAGAGAGAAAGGGAAGGGAAAGGGAAGTGAAGGGAAGGGAAGGGAAGGGAAGGGAAGGGAAGGGAAGGGAAGGGAAGGGAAGGGGAGGGGAGGGGAGGGGAGGGGAGGGGAGGGGAGGGGAGGGGAGGGGAGGGGAGGGGAGGGGAGGGGAGGGGAGGGGAGGGGAGGGGAGGGGAGGGGAGGGAAGGGAAGGGAAGGGAAGGGAAGGGAAGGGAAGGGAAGGGAAGGGAAGGGAAGGGAAGGGAAGGGAAGGGAAGGGAAGGGAAGGGAAGGGAAGGGAAGGGAAGGGAAGGGAAGGGAAGGGAAGGGAAGGGAAGGGAAGGGAAGGGAAGGGAAGGGAAGGGAAGGGAAGGGAAGGGAAGGGAAGGGAAGGGAAGGGAAGGGAAGGGAAGGGAAGGGAAGGGAAGGGAAGGGAAGGGAAGGGAAGGGAAGGGAAGGGAAGGGAAGGGAAGGAATTGTCAGTATATTTTTATAATAATTTGACTTTCTGAGATGCTATTATTACACAATGACTTGTTACTTGGTAAGTCATAGGCCAATTAGTCTATTTTAAATGTCAGCTTGTAGTCTACTTTTTAGAGGAATCTAACTCTGGACATAGAAAACAGGCTGCAGAATGTTAGGGAAAACACTTCTGTCAAAAGAAACTGAACACTTTCGTGTAATTTGGAAGAACATGTAGAATAAACTTTGACATATCTTTACTGTTTTGTGATTGAAAAAGCAAGAGAACTTTATTGAAAATGACATGGTCTTGATTAATTATTGATTTGAGCAAGTCTAACAGAGGCCTACTGGACGAGTGGCTGAATTGCAAGTGTATTAGAATGGTTCGTAATTGGTAGTGTCAATACCATCAGATGCTACAGGAACACTGTTTTTGCCAGAAGAAAACTATGGTTTTTTTCACTGCATAAATTAATTAGTTGTGGAATTGCTGCTCCAATGTACTTTGTGTATTTGGCAACTCAGCTGCACATATTTAGAGTTTTATTTAAAAAAAAAAAAAGTGTACACTAGGTCAAGTTATATAGCTGTCCCTAGTTAATGTTCTGTAACTTGCTTTGTCACTAGATATGAATATTGTTGTCTAAATCTCTTAATTGGAAATATGTTGGCTGAAGAAGAAAATGCAGACATTCAGCACATGAAGGGAATAAGAAAAAGAAGTTCCTCATTTAATTAGTTAAACAAACAAGCAATAGAAAAATATTTATAGGCTAGAAAATGATTAAAAAAAAAAAAAGTATCAACTCTTTATTTGAAGTTACATGAATGCAGTTCCTGGATGACACAGTTTTAGAGTTTTGTTTATTATACAGACACTTGCTAAACTATTTTCTTAAACCACTTTTTGTTTTTATCTTCAGTTTCACTGAACAGCTAGAGTAAATTAAATTGTTTCAGGTAATTTATTTATTTATTTATTTAAAGCTAAACCTACCTTCTTGATGTTTTCTGCATATTATTATGGATGAACCTAAAACTGGTTTCAGTTGGGATAATTGTCTTCCTAATTGCTGAAAAGGTGCTGTGGTTTGGATTTAGGTTGAGAATAATATTGATAAGACACTAATGCTTTAGTCCTTGCTGAGCAGTTCTTACACTAAGTCAAAAATTTGTCAATTTCTCATTTTGTCCTGCCAGTGAATAAGCAGGGGGTACACAAGAAGCTGTGAGGGGACAGCTGACCCAGACTGGCCAAAAGGATAGTCCATGCCATATAGTAACATCATGTTGAACAATAAAACTCAGGGGAGAGTTGGGTAAAGGGGGGAAAAATGGGAACTAACTGGGCCCAGGTGGTGAACAATTGCACTGTGTATGATTTGCTTTGTATATTATTATTATTGTTGTTGTTTTGTTGTTGTTGCTGTTGTTGTTATTATTCCCTTCCTTTTCTGTCTTATTAAACTGTCTTTACCTCAACCCACAAATTTTACTTTTTCTTCTGATTCTCTCTCCCATCCCACTGGGGAGGAGTGAGCAAACAGCTGTGTGGTGCTTAGCTGCCTGCCGGGTTAAACCACAACACCAAGCCATGCTTGAGAATTCTGAAGTGGCAACATATAGCTAGAAGCAATTTTCTCCTTGTATTTCTCTCTCAGCTTGAAACAAGTTATACTCTGTACTGCAAGAGGAAGATGTTTTTACAAGACTTCCAGCCTAAGAAGGGCTAAAATATCTAAACAAATAAGAACATACAGACACATAATGATGGTGCCAATAAAAAAACAATCAAACAAACAAACAAAAAACATGAATAGCTGGTACCTGGTCCACTCCTATACTAAGGTACAAATAAAATAAAATAATGAAATGAAATGAAATGAAATGAAATGAAATGAATAAAATAAAATAAAATAAAATAAAATAAAATAAATAAAATAAAATAAAATAAAATAAAATAAAATAAAATAAAATCTCTTCTGTGCCTCTCTGTGAGCCTCCAGACTTTTGAAAGAACTGAGCAGCATACAGTTCATTGTTCTGAGGTCTGATTTGTATCAATGATTAGAAAGCAGTTAAAACAGTCATACAAAGTGAAATGTGAGTATATTTACCATCTCAGGGAGTCCAATTCAGATCTTTTGTCTTGCAGAAGAGTGCCTTAAATACTAGGCAGTAAAGTGTGAGGCTAGTACATGGGAATGACTTTATGCCAGTACTTGATGTTAGGACAGAAGATAACTCTAAGTAAATACTGGTGAGCCTAATTATGATGACTGATCTTAATAGTTAGTTATATTCACTACTGATGAGCAATGACATTTGTATGCAGATCTAGAAGTGCCTAGAGAATTTCAAAATCCGGTATATTTCTGCTGAGATATTTTATATGTGTTTCAAGTTCAATAACCTGTATAGATAAGGTGTATTTATGTGCATGACAACAAAAAGATGGTTACAACACAGGTTTGGACAATTAAATCTGAGCAAGTATAGTTTTAGCCCTGAGCCAAGTATAGTCCTGTTTGTGAGTTTGTGCCTGTTATGGAACAAATTCTCGCAACTAGATGTCACAATATTTACCATGCAAGTACCATGTGAATTCACAGCATGCCAGCTGCCTGAATGATACATCATAAAACAAGATTATCTAAGGCACTTTTATGCTGGGGCTAGCTACCCAAGTTAATCGAGAAAACAACACAGGAAAAATAGAATGACTAGAATGGAGAAGCCCCTTTTTACATGGGATCTGAACCACTTTGCAATTTCAAAGAGGGGTGATTAAAGGTCTAACTCAAAACAGTAACAGATAGGCTAGTGGCTTAACATTGACTTTTTGTTATGGAAATCCATGTTTAAAGCCAATAGCTTTCTGATGGGAGCAACCATGAAGGAGACCTGATTGTAACGTGAAAAATTCTGACAGAAAATGTATGCTAAAACACTGACAGAAGACATCTGCCAGCCTGGGAACCCAGCCTGAGATCTAGGCCTGTGAACCACAAGCATATTTGAAAAGGACAACTGGCATCTTTAAAATGCAGCTGGGTATCTGAGAACCAGAGACATCCTGAGATACTCTCAATAACTGCAAAAACAAGACACTACTTACAATCTGCAGAGGGGACAAATAGTCAAAAAGGTGGAAAAACCTATCTGGGAAAGGGGGAATCAGTGACAGGCATTGGTTGTTTCAGCTGGAAAACTGGACTGGAAGAGTCTGGGAAAAGTAAAACTTGGTCTGAGAGAACAGAAAACAAAATAGTCTATTGACTGTCACATGTACAAAAAAGAAATTAACAATACTTATTGTTGATTCCAGGTGTAGCCTCCTACACCCCTTATGTCTCTGCAATATAAAAATGACCCCGCTGCTGCACAGAGCTGAGCCAGTAAGCAATATTGTTTCTGCCTCCGTGAGAGCGTATTTAAGAAAGGAAAAACAAACAAACAAACAAAAAAACACAATTCAAAACAAAACAAAAAAATGCTGTTCAACAACAGCTGGGAGAGCGAGGAATGAGAAACAGCCCTGAAGATACCAAGGTCAGTGAAGAAGGAGGGGGAGGAGGTGCTCCAGGCACCAGTGCTGAAGTTCCCCTGTGGCCTGTGGAAAGGCCCATGCTGCAGCCCGTGGAGGAGACCACAGTGGAGCAGGTGGATCCACCCTGAAGGAGGCTGCTGCCCATGAAGAACCCCTTTCCAGAGCAGATTCTAGGCCAGACCTGTAGCCCATGGAGAGGAGCCCACGTAAGAGCAGGTGACCTGGCAGGAGTTGCCACCCATGAGGGACCCGTGTTGGAGCAGTTTGCACCTGATGGATAGACCCCATAGTACAAACCCATATCTGGAGCAGTTCTTGAAGAGCTGCTGCCTGTGGGAAGTCCATGCAGGATCGGTTTGGGAAGGGCAGCATCCTGTGGGAGGGATCCTACCTTTGAGCAGGGGAATAGAGTGACTGAGAAAGAGCAGCAGAGAAGTGCTATAGACTGACCATAACCCCCATTCCCTCATTCCCCTGCACTGCTTGGGGGAGAAGGTGGAAGAGGGTGGATGGTGGGAAGGTGTGTTTAGTTTATTTCCTTTGTTTCTCACTTCTCTGTCTTGCTAGTAATAGGCAATAAATTTTTCTAATCTCCCTACACCAAATCTTTTTTGCCCGTCACAGTAATTGTTGAGTGATCTCCCTGTCCTTATCTCAACGCCTGAGCCCTTTGCATTATATTTTCTGCCCCTTTCCCTGTGAGGAGGGGGAGTGAGAGAATGGTTGTGGTGGAACTCAGCTGCCCGTCTGAATAAAACTACCGCACTCCTGCATTAGATCTCCTAGGCAAAATTAGATCCTTTTACAGGAGAGATGGCTAACTCAAGACTCTGTGACGCTGATCATCTTAGAAATGTGACTTTGTCTGTTGTCGATTGGCCACAATTCTAGGAGTGATTTCAATGGATCCCACTACTGCAATCAGTTTGACACATTGTACCAGTAACACTTCAAATATATATAGGCATGTGTATAAGTAATAATCACATATGCTGCTTAATTAGTAGTAATTTTTTACTAACTTGTAATATTGAAATACACACTTGCTGCTAATACTGATTGTTGCTACTGTTGAAATCTTGTACTTTATTTTCTGGTAGAAATGTAGTAAGTTGGTATGTGCTTGTTTTGTTAATCATAAATATACTTGATTTATTAATATTAATTTGTAATAATCTGTAATAAATAAACTTTAAGAAACAAAATCCTCTGTGTTCTTGTGTATTGCAGAATCCTGAGAGCACACCATCATGATCTTTACACATCTGCAGGGAAGGTAACCCTTTGTGTCATGACACTATCATGAAACTTAAGTAAGTCCCATGTTCTTCTGAAAAAGAAAGAAGCTCGGGGATTATCCATGGCATCTCAGATGGCACAAAATATTGCTCAGCAACTGAATCCTACCTCAGATTTTTGTTGATAACTAGGAAAACTCAGGTCAACCAAATCAAGTGTAGATATTTACAGCTAAATTTGACATCTAATGTTACGAAGAATTGAGTTCCACATTGTGACTACCAGTGGAGTGGAGGGAGGCCTTATATGGGGCTGGTCAAGGCAATTAAAACCTCTTGCTACCCCAAAGGCACAGTCTACTCCAATAAGGTACTGGCTTTTTCACCTGAACATGCATTTTTTTCATTGCAGCATGCTTGCCAGATACATGATAGAATACATGATAGATACTTGCTAGATACATGATAGAAAGGGTAGAAAAGACGGATAATTATTTTTGAATTTAGCTTATTCCAAGGCTCTAAACAATGTGTTAAACTCAGCATTTTAGAGGTGTTGTGCATGCCCATAATTAGGGTTGTATACATATATGGGGCAAATATATATGCTGCATAGGGCAGCACCAAAACAGTTAATTTGGAGATCTCACTTACATACAAACTTTGGCCTTGTTGACAAAAGCATCAGATAGGTATCAGAAGTTTTAAAGGAATAAGGTCTTATTTAACTAAGATCCTATATTAAAATATTTGTGCGTGTATACATGTGTGTGTAGCTGTTGAACTTTGTTTGTGTCCCAGAATTTTTGGAACAACTTGAGTTTTTTATTCATGAAATCTCAAAAATGTTAATAATATGTCAAGTTGTGAGCACAAGATAAATTGTAATTAAATGCTGGGTATTTTAAAAGTAAATGTTCCTAATTCGTTTTATGCATAAAAACTATGTTTCATTATAGGAAAATCAGACTGATCTTGGAAATCAGAAATATAATTAAGAGGCAGAGAATCTTGAGACTGACTTAAGCAAGGAATATCAATTCCATGTAAGACAAGATTATGCAAGTGAAAAAGTAGTAAGACTTAGTAAGCTATTTTTTTTTTCTTTATTGACTAGAGGAATTTCTAATTACTGATGAAAAAATAAATAGCTTAGGCTGTGCCTATACTGTATTGTAAGGTAAACATACAATCTGGTATGTATTACAGATCAGGTCACTTTAATCTCTAGAGTGGGAGATTATTATCATGTATCTGCCATGTATTGCCATGGCAACTTCCATTTGTTCTAGAAATTCATTTGGTTGGGAACTACGGGCAACTAGCATGAATGGCGTAGCATCTCAAAAAAAAAAAAAAAAGAAATAAAAAAGAAATAAAAAAATAATTTTAAGATTGCCTTTGGCCCAGTAATTGCTCTTTGCCTACTTAGTTTTATGTAATGACAGATTGTTTTGAAAAACAAGAAGATGGCACATGACAATAAGTTTATTACACCTTTTCTTAATCTTTTTGCTTTAGGGAAAAGCACTTGTTGCTCATGGGATGTAAAACCAGCTTACAATGAAAAGTAATCATCTAAGAACAGGTGCTCACCTAAAAACTGGATCTGAAAGCCATTTCTGAAGTGCATAATTCTAGCATATATATATTTTAAGACATTATTGTCATGAATAATTTTTCTTTTTCTTATTAAACCAGAAGTCCCAAGAAGCAGTGAAATTTTATCATGGAAGGCATGCTGCAAAACAGATATGAAAAAGACAGTTCATGCAGACAGAAGTGGCAAATTGATGAAAATTCAATTTTATGTTGTTATGTTAGGTCATTTTTGAAGTTATATTACAGATAATTCTGTGGGATTTTTTAGAAGATGCTAAGGTGTTTTTTTTTTTTTCCTTCTGATATTTTAAAAGGCATAAGTTAGCATATTTTTTTGTGCAACACTATAAGTGGGCTTGTTATACCTTGAACAGATATGATTGTTCTCTGAAAACTCATGACAATGCATCATGCTGTGGACGACTAATGTCTTCTATTATACTAACATATAATGTGTTCTACTAAGCATTAGTAGAGACGATAATGGGAGATTTTTTTTTCCTTTGGACAGAGAATGGAGCAAAAAAAATCAACAATGCCAGCCCCTGAGACTTAATTCATCTCTGATTCTCCTTGAAATGGTTTGCTGCAAAGCTGGTAATAATTCATGACATCCACCACACTACTATGTGATTTAGATTTCAGGCTCTCGTGTTCAAGATAGATTAAAATTACACATATCCACCTGTTCAAATGGAAAGAGTGTCACGGAGGGCTATTATTCTCTATGCCTATGCTATGGATGCTTATAGTCCACGTCACAGTCTTACAGCCTTTCTAAGCTTGTTGTGTACAATAATATCTGATTTGGGGCTTTTGAAATGTTATTGAAATATGTTTTTTGTTGTTGTTGTTGTTTTGTTTTGTTTTAATGCTTAATTAAATTTAATAAATATCTGTGACAAAATGCAGGAGAAATTTTAAATATCTGGTTAATCTGTTTTAGTATTTCTCAAAACAATTAAAGTTTACCCTTTGTGGAATAATTGCTGGAGGTTACTAATTGAGGCTATAATGCCAAAACACTTTTCCATCCCAAAGGTTACCTGTCTCTGAGGTGCAACCACCCCTCACTGAGCATGCGCTCTGAATTGCTATGAGCCTATACCTTTAAATAAAAGCAAGAAAAATTTGTACCAATCATAACGAATACACGTATGAATGCAGTCACTCAAGCTCCACCGAAAAGTAAGAAAATAAAAATGTCTTGAGAGAAGGAGAGTGTAGGGGAAGTCACCATCGCAGACAAGTTGGAAGGACATCGCTGACTTTTGGGATTAGCTGACGGGTTGAACCTCTCTTGCACCTCCATAGGGACACCTATTGGGTGAGATTCAAACTCTTGGTTATAGTGAGTGCTTCCCCAGGAAACCTAACTTTCTCTATAGAGTTGTTTTATAAGTTAGTACGTGTGTAGTTTGTTGTGTTTGTCATATTCTTGGTATTTGCAGGTGCTTTTCAGACAGTGCATTTATCACTGGTGATCCAAAAGAACCTGTACTCCTGTTGCTTCTATAAAATACACCAGTCATTTACTAGACTGAAAGTGTATTGTGCTATTTATGCATCTGTGATCATGATAATTTAATATAACTTAAGATATTAAATGTGACTGGACTTATAGTGCCAAATTGTACCTCACTCAGAATCCAAGCCCAGCTACCCCCGGCCCCTCTGATACCTCAGAACAAGCTGGAACACAAGTGGGTTTAGGTCCTGCCAAACTTCCTTACCCTTTAATGCAACACCCTTCTATTTCAGTGCCTTCTCTTCAGCAGTGGTGGACAACAGACGATTTTGGAAAAGGTTACAAATACCTAGAATCTATGATTGGCATATATGCAATGATATGAATTTTAAAGGATATAGACTAACCCGTATCTAGCACTTTGGTGCATAAGTTTTTCTTCTAATTTACTTTTTTTTATTCTGTATCTTATTCCATACTAAAAATTCCTGCATTTGCTATGAAACATTTTTAATCCTGACAAAATATTGACTCTAATAAGCTATCTGGGGGGTAATAAATTCTACAGAGAAATTCTGAAGTATTTTATTTTATTTCATTTTTATTTCATTTTATTTATTTTATTTTATTTTATTTTATTTTATTTTATTTTATTTATTTATTTTATTTTATTTTATTTTATTTTATTTTATTATTTTATTTTATTTTATTTCATTTTATTTCATTTTTATCAGTTTTCCTCTACATTGCTTTGGATGATTCTTACTTCGAGTAGTATGAAGGAAAGAAGTAGAATATTTCTAACTAGCTTTCTCAATAACATTATTTAGTGTGTATTTTTCATACCTCATTTGATTAGTCACTTCTTTGAATAAAACTTGTGCAGTCCATTGTTTTGTACAGAACTTACACACAACCATTTACTCAGCATATTCTATCACTTATTAACTGGCAGGAAAAAAAAGTTTGTTAGAAAGACATGCTATTATTGGGAACAAACATTAAACAAGTTCTTTGCCCAAGAGAAACCTATACCCAGAAATAGAAAAGCTGTTTATTTTTTTATGGTTATTTATCTGTGGCTAGTACACTTTTGAGGGTAAATCTAGCTGTATTTTAATTAGTTATCAGTGAATATTTTAATAAGGACTCGTTAATTGTTGTCTACAACTGTTAGGATTAAAAAAAAAAATAAGATGCATATCTGATGTTAAAATGTGTGTTTTTATTTATAAATAAATAAATAAATAAATAAATCTTGTAGTCCTAATTTTCCAGTGTGCTACGCAAAGATACTGGAAAATGTGTATGAAACCCTGATGTAGAATTAGCACCATGTACATATATGATAACAGCAATGTAGAGTGCACAAGGATTTTAATGTTTTACACTACAGTAATGAAGTAGAATTAAGAATTTCAGGGCAAGATTCAGTTGCCCTCGAATAAGTCTCTAGTGTCATTTGAGATGTCTTAGGGTATCAAGAATATTCAAGTAAGTTTGACAGATATGACACTGACCTTTTATTCTAGTATGGTCAGGTGAAATACTGGAGGACATAAGGTATTCAGCCAGCTGAATCTTACCCTTGGGAAGCATTTTGTTGAATTCTTTCAAGGAAAAGAAGTTGGACAGGAAGGTACAGAAACTGTTCTTTAAAAGGCTGTCTTTTCTAATGCCTGATGGTATTTGAAATAGACCTATGGGCAGGTATCTTCAAGGTTTACAGGTTGTTCAAATTTAAGACAGGTGCATAAGTTGGTGTCCAACCACGCTTTAGGAACAGTAGAGGTCTAGGCAATACAGTGAATAAAACCTAGATATTTCAGCCTATTCAAAATGAGACATTTATCATTTAACTATCCACTACATGAAGACATCTAGTCATTTCTAGGCACTGTGAAGTTAATTTCCTAGCTTCCACCT
>NW_028153492.1:0-30636 GCF_964211835.1 Anser anser
TCCCTGATTTACCTCACAAACCCCCCAAAACTCCTTTATTTACCTCATAAAGGCCCCAAACTCCCTCATTTACCTCACAAAACTCCCTTATTTACCTCACAACCCCCCCCAAACTCCTTCGTTTACCTCACAACCCCCCCCAAAACTCCCTTATTTACCTCACAAAACACCCCGAACTCCCTCATTTACCTCACAACCCCCCCGAAAAAACTCTCTTTTACCTCACCACCCCCCCCCCGTTTACCTCAGAGTCCCCCACCCCCCTCGCACCTCCCCCCCTTCCCCCTCACGCCCCCCTCCCCGCCCCCTCGCGCCCCCCCGGCCTCCCCCAGCCCCCCGTTCCCCCCCTTTTCCCCCCTCCCGCCCCGGTCCCGGTACCGGCCGCGGGGCGCGGCGGGGCCCGCCCATGGCTCCCGCTCGTGGCGCAGCTGCGGCCGCCGCCGGCGCGAGGGCACCGCCGCGAGGGGAGGGGCCGAGGGGGCGGGGCGGGGCCGCGCGCGCGCACCGGAAGCGGAAGCGCCCCCCTCACCCCCCAGGGCGGGAGAGGGGATTGGGGAAGGGGAGGGGGGGGAGGGGCCACGTGACGCGGCGCGCGCCAACGGGGAAGGGAGCGCGCGGGGGAGGGGGCGGGGCTTCGCCCTCCCGCTCGCCCCCCTCCCCCCGAGCCCGCCGCACGTGACCCGCGGGGGGGGGTCACCTGACGCCCGGGGGAGGGCGGGGCTATGCAAATGAGAGCGACCACGTGGCGCGGGGCCACCTCCCCCTCCTCCTTCCCCCACCCCAGCGGAGCCCGCGCCGCGGGGCACGTGACCGCGGCGGGGGCGGGGCTATGCTAATGAGCAGGGCGCCGCGCGCAGAGGGAGGCGGGGCCATGCTAATGAGGCGCCGGGGGCGCACCTGCTGCCCGGCCCCGGGGGGGGGAGGGGCCCGTAGGGTCCTATAGGCCCCTATAGCCCCCATAGGGCCCGTGTGGGCACCCGTAGCCCCCCGTAGGGCCTTATGGCCCCCTACAGGCCCCCTACAGGCCCCTATAGGCCCCCTACAGGCCCCTATAGGCACTGCTGTCCCCCTATAGGTCCCTATATCCCCCTACAGGCCCCCTATAGCCCCCTATACCCCCTCTATAAGCCCCTATATCCCCCCAGTCGCCCCATACAGCCCCCTATAGTCTTTCCCCAGCCCTACAGACCCTGTCCCGGCTCCGTAGGACCCCTCCCAGCCCTATAGGTCCTGTCCCCCCCCCTTCCATAGGGTTCATAGCCCTATAGAGCGCCTATGGACCCATGGACGCCCCCCCCCCCGGCACTATAGGATCCCTTTTCGCCCTATAGGAACCCCCAACCCTAGGGTCCTCAGAGCCCCCCCAGCCCCATAGGACCCCCCCCCAGCCCCTCTCAACCCCCCCCCCCCCGAATCCCCCCATAACCCCCCCGGGACGCCCCCAGCCCCACAGGACCCCCATTCCCCACCCCAGAGCCCCCTGCATAGCCCCCCGCCCCCATAGGGCCCCCATGACCCCCCCTTGTAACCCCCCCCAACTCCCCCCACCCCCTTAGAACCCCAATACCCCCCCAAAGCCCCCCCACAACCCCCCCATCCCCATAGGACCCCCATAGGACCCCCATAACCCCCCCATAAACCCCTCATCCCCATAAGACCACCCCGTAGCCCCCCCATACCTCCCATAACCCCCCCATCCCCATAAGACCCCCCCCCAGGACCCCCACACATCCCCCACCCCCATGGGCCCCCCATGACCCCCCCCCCAAAACGCCCCCAATCCCCATAGGACCCCAATACCTCCCCATAGCCCCCCCAATAACCCCCCGACCCCCTAGGACCCCAAGACCCCCCCATAAGCCCCATAACCCTCCCCCATGCCCCCCCAACCCCATAGGACCCCAAGACCCCCCCCCATAGCCCCCCCCACAACCCCCCCAATCCCCTAGGACCCCAAGACCCCCCCCATAGCCCCCCCATGGCCCCCCCAACCCCATAGGACCCCAAGACCCCCCCCATAGCCCCCCCAATCCCCTAGGACCCCAAGACCCCCCCCCATAGCCCCCCCCAACCCCATAGGACCCCATAGGACCCCAAGACCCCCCCCCACAACCCCCCCAATCCCCATAGGACCCCAAGACCCCCCCCCCCATAGCCCCCCATAGCCCCCCCCAACCCCGCAGGACCCCAAGACCCCCGCATAGCCCCCCCATGACCCCCCCCCCCCCACCCCCATAGGACCCCAAGACCCCCCCCCATGGCCCCCCCACCCCCATAGGACCCCAAGACCCCCCCCATAGCCCCCCCATGGCCCCCCCCATCCCCATAGGACCCCAAGACCCCCCCCCATGGCCCCCCCACCCCCATAGGACCCCAAGACCCCCCCCATAGCCCCCCCCACAACCCCCCCAATCCCCTAGGACCCCCAGACCCCCCCACAGCCCCCCCATGCCCCCCCCCCACACACAGCCCGCAGCCACCTGGGGTCTCCCCCACTTTATTCCGGGGGGGGGACACACAGAGAACAACGGGGGGGGGGGGCGCTCCGGGGAGGGGGGGGATCCCACTCCGGGGGGGTCCTGCTGGTGTCTGGGGGGGGTCCCAGAGAACCCCGGGGGGGTTCCAGGAGGGTCCCAAGAAGGTTCCGGGGGGGGTCCCGTTGTGGGGGGCCCCCTGGTGTCCCGGGGGGGCCCCGTGTGGAGGGGGGGGGGGGCCTGGGGTTCCCTTGGGGGGCTCCCCACGGGTTCCGGGTGCAGGGGGGGGGTCCCAGTGCCCCCCCCCGGGGGGGTCCCAGCGCTCGGAGCCCAGCTGGGCGCTGGAGATCCCGGTGTCCTGGGGGGGGGTCCCGGTGTGGGTGGGGGTCCTGTTGTCCCGGGGGGGTCCCCTCATCCCGGGGGGGTCCCCATCTCCGCGGGGGGGGTCCCGTTGCCCCGGGGGGGGTCCCGTTGTCCTGGGGGGGGGTCCCGGGGGGGTCCCTCATCGCTCGGAGCCCAGCTGGGTGCTGAGGGGGTGGCGCTGGAGATCCCGGTGTCCTGGGGGGGTCCCGGTGTGGGTGGGGGTCCCGTCGCCCCGGGGGGGGGCCCATCGCCCCGGGGGGGGTCCCGTCACGCCGGGGGGGGCCCCGGGGGGGCCCCTCATCGCTCGGAGCGCAGGTCGGTGGTGAGGGGGTCGTGCTGGATGGTCTGGTGCAGCATCAGCGCCAGCAGCCCCGCGCGGTTCGTCATGGCCGCGCGCACGTTGCGCTCCTGCTCGAACAGCTCGTCCAGCTTGTACCACTGGGGGGGGGCAGAATTAATGGGGGGGGGCAGAATTAATTGGGGGGGGGGCAGAATTAATTGGGGGGGGCGTTAATGGGGGGGCACCCGGCTTGTACCACTGGGGGAGGGCAGAATTAATGGGGGGGGGGGCACAAAATGGGGGGGGCACCCTTAGGGCCACCCGTAAGGCCCCCAGGGCCACCCATGGGACCCCAAGGACCTCCCATAGCACCCCGAGGATCACCCATGGGACCCCCGGACCACCCTTGGGACCCTCGGGACCACCCTTGGGACCCCCGGGACCACCCATGGCACCCCAACGGCCTCCCACGGGAGGCTCAGGGCCACCCATGGGACCCCCAGGACCACCCGGGGGACCCCTGGACCACCCTTAGCACCCCCAGGACCACCCGTAGGACCCCCAGGACCACCCATGGGACCCTGAGGGCCTCCTGTGGGTCCCCCAGGACCACTCCTAGCACCCCAGAACCACCCTTGGGACCCAAGGACCACCCGTGGAACCCCCAGGACCACCCATAGGACCCCCAGGACCACCTGTAGCAACCCAAGGACCACCCACGGGACCCCAGGACCACCCTTAGGACCCCCAGGACCACCCATGGGACCCCCAGGACCACCTGTAGCAACCCAAGGACCACCCATGGGACCCCGAGGACCACCCTTGGGTCCCCTGGACCACCCTTAGCACCCCCAGGACCACCCATGGGACCCCCAGGACCACCCTTGGGACCCCCAGGACCACCTGTAGCAACCCAAGGACCACCCATGGGACCCCCAGGGCCACCCATGGGACCCCCAGGGCCACCCTCAGCACCCCCAGGGCCACCTGTAGCAACCCAAGGACCACCCTCAGGACCCCAGGACCACCCTCGGGACCCCAGGACCACCCTTGGGACCCCAGGACCACCCTCGGGACCCCGAGGAACACCCTCGGGACCCCCAGAACCACCCTCGGGGACCCCAGAACCACCCTCGGGGACCCCAGAACCACCCGTGGGACTCGGGGGGCACCCGTGGGCGCGGCACCCACCACGCGGACGCGCTCCAGGTCGACCTCGGCGCGGCGCAGCTTCTCCCAGCAGTAGTGGCGGTTGCACTTGCGCTTGGGCACGCGGCAGAAGTCGCCCGTCAGCTCGAAGACGTCGCGCACCAGCGGGCACCCGCACACCTCGTCCGCCGGCACCTGCGCCCACGGGTGGCCCCGCCGCGTCACCAGGCGGGGCCGGAGGGGCGCCCCGTGGCGGTCCCGGGGGCCCACGGGGTGCTTCGGGCGCCCTGTGGCGCCCGTGGATGCACCCGCGCCTCTAGGTGTGCCCCGCAGCGTGCTTTGGGGACCCTATGGCACCCATGGGTGCACCCCACAGCATGGTTCGGGCACCCTAGGGCACCCATGGGTGCACCCACACCTCTAGGTGTGCCCGACAGCGTGCTTTGGGGACCCTATGGCACCCATAGGTGTGCTCACAGCGTAGTTTGGGGACCCTGTGGCGCCCATGGGTGCGCCTGCACCTCTAGGTGTGCCCCACAGCGTGCTTTGGGGACCCTATGGCACCCATGGGTGTGCTCACAGCATAGTTTGGGGACCCTGTGGCGCCCATGGGTGCACCCGCACCTCTACGTGTGCCCCACAGCGTGGTTTGGGGACCCTATAGCACCCATGGGTGCACCCCCACAGCATGATCCATGCACCCTATAGCACCCATGGGTGCACCCACAGCATGCTTTGGGGACCCTATGGCACCCATGGGTGCGCCCACACCTCTAGGTGTGCCCCACAGCATGGTTCAGGCACCCTATAGCACCCATAGGTGCACCCACAGCGTGGTTTGGGCACCCTATAGCACCCATGGGTGCACCTACACCTCTAGATGAGCCTCACGACATGGTTCAGGCACCCTGTAGCACCCATGGGTGCACCCCTAGCCTCACACACCCACCCCCCAGCACCCACAGCACGATTCCTGCACCCCCCAACCCCCCCGAGCGCGCCCCCAGCACCCCGCAGCCACCCCCCAGCACCCCAGGGACACCCCCGAGCACCCTGGGGTGCCCCCCAGCACCCATGGGTGCCTCACCTTGGGGTCCCGCGAGTGCTCGGGGCACAGCACCTGCAGGCGCTTGCAGTAGGTTTTGCTCTGGGGGTTGTAGACGTCGCAGAACAGCCGGGTGGCCCTGGGGACAGCGGGCGCGTCGGGGGGGCACCCAGGGGTGGGGGGCACCCGGGGGACATGGGGGGGCACCCAGGGGTGGGGGAGGCAGTGACACCCAGGGGACACAGAGGGGGACACGACACCCTGGGGACACTGAGGGCACCCAGGGGACGCGGGGGGGGCACCCAGGGGACACCCCAGGGACATAGGGGGGGGACATGACACCCTGGGGACACTGAGGGCACCCTGGGGACGTGGGGGGGGGGCAGTGACACCCAGGGGACACCCAGGGGACGTGGAAGGGGCACCCATGGGACACCCCAGGGACATGGGGGGGCGCCCAGGGGACACAGCTTGGGGGGGGGGGGGTGGCACCCAGGTGATGGGGTGGGGGACACCCCGGGGACACCCATGGGATACCGGGGGGCTGACACCCGGGGGGGGGCACCCATGGGACACCGGGGGAGGGGGTGACACCCAAGGGGGGGGGGGGGCCACTCACCCCTCGATGCGGGTGGGGTACATGGACCCGAAGGACGTCTGGCTCTCGTACTGCCGCGACAGGGGGCTATAGGTGCCGGGGGGCTACGGCCCCTATAGCCCCCGGGGGGGGTCCTATAGCCCTGGGGGGGATCCTATAGTCCCGGGGGGAGCCCCTATAGCCCCGGGGGGGGATCCTATAGCCCCGGGGGGGTTAGTAACCCTATAGCCCCATGGGGGAGAACCCTATAGACACCAGAGGGGATCCTGAAGACACCGGGGGGGGGGACCGTATAGAACCTACAGCCCCCTATAGCACCCGACAGGGGGCCTGTGGGGATGGCAGGGCGCCTATGGCAGGCATAAAAGGCCCTATAGCCCCTATAGCACCCAAGGGGCCCAGTAACCCCGAGAGAACCCAACGACAATGTCTATAGGGCCCGTATAGCAGTCACAATTACCCTGTAACACCTATAGAGCCCAACATCAAGGTCCATATGGCCCCTACAGCACCCAAAGGAACCCCGTAACACCTTGAGAACCCAACATCAAGGTCCATATGGCACCTATAGCACCCAAGAGGACCCTGTAACCCCTACAGAACCCAACAGCAAGGTCCATATGGCACCTATACCACCCAAGGGAACCCCGTAACACATTCAGAACCCAACATCAAGGTCCGTATGGCCCATATAGCACCCAAAGGGACTCTATAACACCTATAGAACCCAATATCAAGGTCTGTATGGCACCTATAGCACCCAAAGGCACCCCGTAACACCTATAGCACCCAATGACAAGGTCCACATGGCCCCTACAGCACCCAAAGGCACCCCATAACACCTGTAGCTCCCAACATTAATGTCCATATGGCCAATACAGCACCCAAAGGAACCCTACATCACCTATAGAACCCAACGACAAGGTCCATATGGCCCCTGCAGCACCCAAAGGCACCCTGTAACACCTGGAGAACCCAACATTAATGTCCATACGGCCAATACAGCACCCAAAGGCACCCTGTATCACCTATAGAACCCAACGACAAGGTCCATATGGCCCCTACAGCACCCAAAGAGACCCTATAACACCTACACAGCCCAACATCAAGCTCCATATGGCCCCTACAGCACCCAAGGGAACCCATAACACCTACAAAACCCAACATCAAGGTCCATACGGCCCCTGCAGCACCCAAAGGCACCCTATAACACCTATAGAGCCCAACATCAAGGTCCATACGGCCCCTGCAGCACCCAAAGGCCCCCCGCAACACCTCCAGCACCCCACGCGCGGCCCCGGGGCACCCGTGGGTGCCGTTACCTTGGCGTAGCAGCGCTCCATGTGCCGCAGGGCCACCTTGGGGTTGATGGGGTGCCCGCAGGACACGCAGAAGATCTGCAGGTCGGTGTCCTCGCTGTCCCCGTCGTTGGTCTGGGGGGGGGGACGCGACACGCACACACCCGTGGGTGCCGGGAGGGGGGCGGGGAGCACCCGTGGGTGCTGGGGGGGGGAGGGGGGGCACCCACCTCCTCGTCCTCGCGGGGCGGGTGCCCCTTGGCGCGGGCGATGAGCCCCTCGAGCTCGTGGAAGCGGCGCTCCATCTCCTGCAGGCGCAGGCGCGCCTGGTGCTGCTCGCGCCGGATGCGCTCCAGCAGCCGCTTGCCGTGCTCCTCCGCCACGCAGGGGCTCTGCTGCCACTGCTGGATCCGCTGCGGCAGGATCTCGTAGATCCGGCTGGGATCCGGGGGGGGGGGGAAAGGGGTCAGGGGGGCACCCCGAGGGGATCCCGGTCACCCTCGTATCGCCCCAGGGGTCCCCCATCACCTCGTATCGCCCCAGGACCCCAGGGAGCTGAGATCTGGTTGGGATCCGCCATGGGGATCCAGTAGGGGATCCACTGTGGCAGGATCTCGTAGACCCGGCTGGGATCCAAGGGGGGGAACGGGGTCAGCGGGGGCATCCCGAGGGGATCCCCGTCACCCTCGTATCGCCCCAGGGGTCCCCCATCACCTCGTACCGCCCTAGCACCCCAGGGAGCTGAGATCTGGTAGGGATCTACCATGGGGATCCAGTAGGGGATCCACTGTGGCAGGATCTCGTAGATCCGGCTGGGATTCAGGGGGGGAACGGGGTCAGCGGGGGCACCCCGAGGGGATCCCCGTCACCCTCGTATCGCCCCAGGGGTCTACAAACACCTCAAAATGCCCCAGGGAGCTGAGATCTGGTTGGGATCCACCATGGGGATCCAGTAGGGGATCTGCTGCAGTGGGATCTTTTGGATCCAGTTGGGATCCAGGGGGGTACCGGGGTCAGGGGGGCACCCCGAGGGGATCCCCGTCACCCTCGTATCCCCCCAGGGGTCCCCCATCACCTCGTACTGCCCCAGGACCCCAGGGAGCTGAGATCTGGTTGGGATCCACCACGAGGATCCAATAGGGGATCTGCTGCGGCAGGATCTCATAGATCCAGTTGGGATCGAGGGGGGTAACAGGGTCAGGGGGGCACCCCAAGGGGATCCCCGTCACCTTGTGTCACCCCAGGACCCCAGGGAGCTGAGATCTGGTTGGGATCCACCATGGGGATCCAGTAGGGGATCTGCTGCGGGGGGATCTTGTGGATCCAGTTGGGATCCAGGGGGGTAACGGGGTCGGGGGGCACCCCGCGGGGTCCCTGTCCCCCCGTGTCGCCCCGCGCCACCCCCGACCCCTGGGGCCTACTCGGGATCCGCTCGGGGATCCAGCGCGGGATCCGCTGCGGGGGGGGTCTTGTGGGTCCGGCTGGGATCCCGAGGGGGCACAGGCTCCATACTGGTGCTCAGCATCCCCGTGACACCCCGTACTGGTCTGTACTGGTCTGTACTGGTCAGCACTCACTCGGCAGCCAGCTTGACACCACAGGCCTCGCCGCAGTGCTTGCGCAACCCAGGCACCACAAAGACCTACGGCACCTTACGCCGCTTGGCGACACCCCGTACTGGCCTATACTGGTCCGTACTGGTTTATACTGGTCCGTACTGGCCGGTACTCACTTGGCGGCCAGCTTGACGCCGCAGGCCTCGCTGCAGTACTTGGAGGGCGGCCGCGCGGGGCGGGTGCAGCCGGGGCCCAGGCACTGCCCCAGCCCGGCGGGGTCGCGGGCGTCCGGGCGCTCGGGGTGCCGGCTGCGCTCCCGGTGCCGCGGCTTCTGCCGGTGCCGCTTGTAGCGCTCCTCCTTCTGCCGCCGCGCCAGTCACCAGCGGGGCCACCGGTGCTCCCAGTGGCTCCCAGTAAGCCCCGCGTGCCCTCCCAGTAACCCCCAGGTGCCCTCCCAGTAACCCCAGGGCCTCCCATTGGCTCCCAGGTGCCCTCCCAGTAACCCCCAGGGCCTCCCATTGGCTCCCAGGTGCCCTCCCAGTAACCCCAGGGCCTCCCATTGGCTCCCAGGTGCCCTCCCAGTAACCCCCAGGTGCCCTCCCAGTAACCCCCAGGGCCTCCCATTGGCTCCCAGTAACCCCCAGGGCCTCCCATTGGCTCCCAGGTGCCCTCCCAGTAACCCCAGGGCCTCCCATTGGCTCCCAGGTACCCTCCCAGTAACCCCCAGGTACCCTCCTAGTAACCTCCAGGGCCTCCCAGAAAGCCCCAGGTGCCCTCCCAGTAGCTCCCAGTAACCCTCAAGACATTCCAGGAGCCTTCCCAGTAACACCGAGGGCTCCCAGTAGCTGCCAGTAACCCCCAGGTGCTCTCCCAGTAGCTCCCAGTAACCCCCAGGTGCCCTCCCAGTAACCCTCAGGGCCTTCCCGTAGCTCCCAGTATCCCCCAGGGCCTCCCAGCAACCTCCCCAGTAACCCTCAGGACATCCCGGTAACCCCCAGGGCCTCCCAGTGGCTCCCAGTAACCCCCAGGAGCCCTTTCAGTAACACCAAGGGCCTCCCAGTGGCTCCCAGTGCCCTCCCTGATGCTCCCAGTAGTTCCCAGTGGCTCCCAGCGCCACCCAGCACCCTCCCTGATGCTCCCAGAGGCTCCCAGCACCTTCCCAGTGCCCCCCAGCACCCTCCCTGATGCTCCCAGTGGTTCCCAGTGGCCCCGCACCTTCTTGTCCGACTTCTTCTCCCGCCGCTTGACGTGCTTGACCTTGACGGCGCGCTTGCGCAGGACGGGGTCGAGGAAGGGGGCGTCCTCGGGGTCACTGAGCCACGGCTGCGGGGACACGGCACGCGTCAGCCCCCCAAAAACACCCCAAAAACACAGAAAATGGTAAAAGAGCTGCTAGAGACACTCAAAATGGTGAATAAAGAAACCGAAACCACGCGAAAATGTGCCCGAAGCATGCAAACGGGAGGAAAAAGCACCAAAAATGCGCAAATGGGAGAAAAAAGGCACCAAAAATGCGCAAATGGGAGAAAAAAGGCACCAAAAAGGAGCAAACGGGAGAAAAAAGGCACCAAAAAGGAGAAAACGGGAGGAAAAAGCACCAAAAATGTGAAAGTGAGAGGAAAAAGGCACCAAAAGTGTTCAAAAGGGGAGAAAAAAAGGAACTGAAACCACGCAAAAAAGTGAAAAAAGGCATCAAAAGCACACAAAAAATTGGGCATCCCAAAAATTGAAAAAATGTGCCCAAAAACGTGCCAAAAGACAGAAATACAGTGTCCAAGTAGTGCAAAAAAGGACCAAAAACATGAAAAAAGGCAAAAAAAGATGCTAAAAATGGGGGAAAAGGCACCAAAAACTTACAAAAACGTGGACACAGGTGCCCAAACTGTGCAAAAATGCAAAGTGCCAAAAATGTGCAAAACAAGGGAAAAGAAGTGCCAGAAAAGCAAAAAAAGGCAAAAAGAGTTCCAAAAACATCAAAAAGTGAAAACGCAACAAAACCACAAAAATGCAAACAAAGCATGCAAACAAGCGTAAAAGCGGCCTAAATACGCTTAAAAAAAACCCTAAACTCACTCAAAACATAACTTAAGGGACCAAAGGTGCATTAACGCGATTCAACACCTTAAAAACACGCCCCGACGCGCTAATTTGGGAAAATTGGGGTGATTCCAGGTGATTTGGGGTCCCCGAACCAGATTTTAGGCCATTTTAGGGCAATTCCCGTGGGATTTGGGGTCCCCGGAACAGAATTTGGGGCACTCTGGGATAATTTTTGTGGGATTTGGGGTCTTTAGGACAGATCTTGGTGCATTTTAAGGTAATTACAGAAGAATTCAGGGGCCCTGCAGCGGAATTTAGAGCATTTGGGAGGAATTCCAAGGGAACCGGGGTTCCTAGAGCACAATTTGAAGCATTTGGGGGCAATTCTGGTGAGATTTGTCATCCTCGGACCCAAATTTGGGGCAATTTGGGTTGATTCTGGCAGGATTTGTGGTCCCCGGACCACAATTTGGGGCACTTTGGGTTGATTCTGTCAGGATTTGTCGTCCCTGTACCACAATTTGGGGCACTTTGGGACAATTCTGTTGGGATTTGGCATTCCCAGAGCAGAATTTGGGGCACATTTGGTCAATTCTGGACAAATTTGTCGTTCCCAGACCAGAATTTGGGGCACTCTGGGTTCAAGCTTTTAGGATTCAGTGTCTCTGGACCAGAATTCGGGCCACTTTGGGGCAGTTCTGGCCTTATTTATCACCTCTGGCCCAGAATTCGGGGCCGTTTGGGTCAATTTTGGATGAATTTGTCGTCCCCACACCAGAATTTGGGGCCCTTTGGGTCAATTTTGGATGAATTTGTCGTCCCCAGGCCAGAATTCGGGGCCCTTTGGGTCAATTTTGGATGAATTTGTCGTCCCCAGGCCAGAATTCGGGGCCCTTTGGGTCAATTTTGGATGAATTTGTCGTCCCCAGGCCAGAATTCGGGGCCCTTTGGGTCAATTTTGGATGAATTTGTCGTCCCCAAACCAGAATTCGGAGCGCTTTGGAGACATTCTGGTGGGATTGGCATCCCCAGCCCAGAATTCGGGGCACTCTGGGGCGATTCCTGCAGGATTTGTCACCCCCAGCCCAGAGTTTGAGCCACTTTGGGCCGTTTCTGGCCGTATTTATCCCCCCCGGCCCAGAATTTGGGGCTGTTTCCCGCGTTTTCGGGTGGGTTCGGGGCGGGGCGGAGGGGGGGGCTACGCACCAGCCCGTGCTCGTCGAAGGCGCCGGCGCAGAGCTCCTGGTAGAGCCGGGGGTCGAGCGGCAGCTCCTCGTCCGAGAGGCTCTCGGGGGGCCCCGCCGCCCCCAGCTGCTCCTTCAGCAGCTCCAGCTCCCCCTCGCGCCCCCGCACCAGCTGGGGGGGGGTCAGCACCCACCCGCCGGGGGGGGCGGCGACACCCCCGACCCGGGGACCCCCAAATTCCCCACCCCCCACCCCCGCGGTCAGGGGGAGGACCCAGGACCCCTCCCCAAGCACCCAGGGGACCCCCTATAGGGACCCACAGCAGACCCGGGGCCCCCCCGTAGGGCAAAGGACCCCCACTGCGGGCCCCAAGACCCCCCTAAGGTGCCCAGGACCCCTCCCAAGACCCCCCCAATGTCCCCGAGACCCCCCCCAAGGTCACCAAGACCCCTCCAAGGTCCCCAAGACCGCCCCTAACATCCCCAGGACCCCCCCAATGTCCCCAAGACTCCCCCCCCAATGTCCCCAAGACCCCCTAACATCCCCAACCCCCCCCCAATATCCCTAAGACCCCCCCCACATCCCACAAGAACTCCCCTAAGGTCCCCAAGACCCCTCCTAAGGTCCCCAAGACCCCCCCTAAGGTCCCCAAGACCCCCCCTAACAGGACCCAGGACCTCCCCAGTGGCACCCCGGCGTTTTGGGGACCCCACCCCCCCCCCAGCGGGACCCCCCAGCCCCCCCCCGGGAAGGGCCGCGAGTGACTCACCGAGGACGGGAAGTATTTGTAGGATTCCTGGGGGGGGGGAAAGGACGCGTCAGGGACAGCGGGGGGGGGCGTGGGGACACGTCAGGGACACGGGGACAACACGGGACAGGTTGACACAGGGACACGGGACGGGTGACACAGGGACGGGATGACACGGGGACACGGGACGGGTGACACAGAGGAGACACGGGGACATGTGGTGGGGACAGATGGAGGACACAGAACGCATCGGGGACACGGGGACGGACAGGACGGACATGGGGACATGTTGGGGACATAAATATGGACACGGGGACAGACACGGGGACACACTGGGGCGTAAATATAGACACAGGGACATGTTGGGGACACGAATACGGACACGGGGACAGACGGGACAGACACGGGGACACACTGGGGACACAGATATGGACACGGGGACAGACAGGACACACATGGGGACATAAATACGGACATGGGGACACATTGGGGACATAAATATGGACACGGGGACAGCCAGGACAGACACGGGGACACGTTGGGGACACAAATACGGACATGGGGACAGACAAGACAGACATGGGGACACATTGGGGACACAAATATGGACACAGAGGCAGACAGGACAGACATGGGGACATAAATACGGACACGGGGACACGTTGGGGACATAAATACAGACACAGGGACATGTTGGGGACACAGATACCGACATGGGGACAGCCAGGACAGACACGGGGACACACTGGGGACACAAATACGGACATGGAGACACGCTGGGGACACAAATATGGACACAGAGACAGACAGGACAGACATGGGGACATAAATACGGACACGGGGACACGTTGGGGACAGATATTGACATGGGGACACATTGGGGACACGAATATGGACACGGGGACAGACGAGACAGACATGGGGACACGTCGGGGACACAAATATGGACATGGGGACATGTTGGGGACACAAATACAGACATGGGGACAGCCAGGACAGACACAGGGACACAAATATGGACACGGGGACACGTTGGGGACCCAAATAATGACACGGGGACAGACGGGGGGACACGCCACCACCCCGTTACACACACAAGGACAACGCGGGGCACGCCACGAAGCACCGGCACTCGCAGACGCGTGACACAGGGGGGACACGGAGGGGACGCGGGCGACACGGAGGGGACAGGGAGGGGACAGGGGACTCACGCGGGCGCGCAGCTGGCACTGCCGCAGGCGGCACTTCTGGCGGATCTTGTTGGGGCCGCCGAACTTCTTCATGTCGCGGCAGAAGTCGCACTGCCCGCAGTCCTCGGGGCGCCGGCACGCCTCGCACTCCCCGCACATGCGGGCGGAGCGCTTGATCTGCGGGGGACAGGGAGGGGACGGAGAGGGGACAGGGAGGGGACAGGGAGGGGACAATATGAGGAGAGCGAGGAGACAACACGGGTGCAGGGAGGGGATGATGTGGGGAAACGGAGGGGACATCCAGGGGACAATGTGGGGACATCCAGGACTTAATATGGGGACAGTGAAAGGACTTCCAGGGGATAATGTGGGGACATCCAGGGGACAACGCGGGGACAGCGAGGGGACAGCCAAGGGATAACGAGGGGACAGTGAGAGAATATCCAGGGGACAATGAGGGGACAGCAAGGGGACATCCGGGGGCTGAAATGGGGACGGTGAGGGGACAGACAAAGGATAACGTGGGGACATCCAGGGGACACCCAAGGCATAACGTGGGGACAGTGAGGGGACAATGTGGGGATAATATGGGGACAGTGAGGGGACAAAACAGGGACAGGAAAGGGCCATCCCGGGGACAATGTGGGGACAATGAGGGGACAATGAAGGGACAGCCAGGGGACAGCAACTGCCATAAAATAGGGACAGTGAGGGGACAAACAGAGGATAATCGGGGGGCATCCAGGGGACATGCAAGGGATAACGTGGGGACAGTGAGGGGACAGTGAGGGGACAATATGGGGACAGCGAGGGGACATCCAGGGGACAATGTGGGGACAGTGAGGGGACATCCAGGGGATAATGCAGGGACAGTGAGGGGACATCCAGAGGATAATGCGGGGACAGCGTGGGCATGGAGGCACTGAGGGATTTGGGGACAGGAGGGACACGGGGCTGGGGACATTGGGGGGGGGTCTGGGGGCAGGAAGGACAGCGGGGGGCGTCCTTCGTGGGGGCTGTGGGGACCCGGGGGTGACGATGGGGACCCGGGGGCGGGGTGAGGCCGGACCTTGGCGGCGCGGCCCTGCTCCAGCGCCAGCTCCTGCGCCTTGGCGCTCTCGTGCTCCCGCTCCTTCTCCCGCGACTTCTTGTGCCGGTAGCGGATCTCCAGGCCGGGGTCCTTCTCTTTGGGGACAGGGGGGGACGTCAGCGGGGTCCCCAGACCCCCGGGGGGGGGGTTGGGGGGGGCATCTCACCGCGGCACTGCAGGCAGTACCACTCGCGGATGGCCTTGGCCATCTTCTCGGTGATGTTGATGCAGTCGCCGTGGAACCACTCGTTGCAGTTGTCGCAGCCGCTGCGGGGACACCCCCAGGGGGGCGCCGTGTCCCGGGGCTGCCCCCCCCCCTCCGAAAGGGGGGATGCGGGGTCCCGGGGGGGGGGGGGGGTGACACCCTAAACCCAAAAGGACCCCGGTATCCCAGTGCCGCCACCCCCAAGGGGACCCCCGCGTGCAGGTGCCACCACCCCAAACCTACAGGACCTGGGTGCCCCCCCCCCAAAGGGCCCCACGCCCCCCTGCCCCCCCCCAAAGAACCCCACACCCCCGTGTCCCACCCCCCCAAAGGACCTCGTGGCCCCATGCCCCTAAAAGACCCCAAAACCTGGCAACCCCCCCCAAAGACCCCCCTCAGTCCCGGTGCCCCCCCCCCCCCCAAGACCCCTACACCCTGGTGCCCCCCCCAACCCCCCCCTCCCCAGTGCCCCCCCCACCCCCGTGCCCCCCCCCCACCCCCATATCCCAATGCTCCCCCCCCCCAAAGGACCCCACATCCCGGTACCCCCCCACACCCCAAAAAAAACAACCCACCCCAATACCCCCCCCCAAAAAGCTCTCCCCCGGTACCCCCCACCCCCCCGGTGCCCCCCCCTCACATCATGAAGCAGTTGATGTCGGGCTTGCGGCACACGCAGTACACGGGGGCGTTCTCCTCCCCCCCCGGGCCCGCCTCCGCGTCCGAGAACTCGCTGTCCTGGGGGGGGGGGGGGGCGACAAAAAGGGGGGGGGTCAAGGAGGGGCACAAAGGGGGGGGCACAAAGGTGGGGGGGCACAAAGGAAGGGGTTGTAAAGGGGGGGCACAAAGGGGGACCCCGGTTTGTGGGGATGTGAAGGGGAGGATGTAAAGGGGGGGGGGGGGCATGAAAAGATCCCATTGGGGGGCGTGAGGGGACCCCATCGGGGTGGGGGCACAAAGGGACACCAATGGGGGGTGGGGGCACAAAGGGAACCCTTTTGGGGGGGGGGACGTGAAGGGACCCCATAGGGGGGCACAAAGCAGGGATACAAAAAGGGGGGGGCACAAAAAAGGGGGGGGGGGCAACAAGGGACCCCGGGGGGGCACGGACATGGGGACCCCATGGGGGGGGCACAAAGGGGAGGGGGGACGGGAACAGGGCCCCCTTTGGTGGGGGGGGGGGGGCTCACGAGGGGACCGCTCGGGGGGGGGGGGGGGGACGGGACACGAAAGGACCTGGGGGAGGGGGGCACAAAGGGGGGGGAGAACACGAAGGGACCCCATTTTTGGGGGGGGGGTCACGAGGGGACCTCATGGGGGGGGCACAAGGGGGGGGTGACAGGAGGGGACCCCGGGAGGGGGGGCACAAGGGGGGGGCACCGAGGGGTGGGGGACACTGGGGGGGGGGGGGGGGAAGGGGGGACCCGAGCGGCCCCCGATGCGTTGGACCCAAAGGGGCCCCATGGGGGGGGGGGGGGTGAGGGGACCCCAAGGAGGGGGGGGGACACCCAAAGGACCCCCCCCCCCCGGGCCCGCCGCCGCCCCCCGCCCCTCACCATCTTTGTCGCCGCCGCTCTCCCCTCACGGCCGCCCCGCCGGAAGTGGAACTGAGGCCGCGACTTCCGCTTCCGGTAACCGCCCCCCCGAACCCGCCCGCCCACCCCAAAATGGCGGCGGCGCCTGCGCGGGGCGGGGACAAAATGGCGGCGTGGGAGGGGGCAAGATGGCGGCCGCCAGTGGGGGCGGCCATGTTGGGGGCGGGACGGGGGCGTACGGGGACAGGGGGATTTGGGGACAGGGGGACGTGGGTCATGGGGACGTGGGGACATTGGGACAGGGGCACATGGGGAGATAAGGACGTGGGAACATGGAGATATGGGGACATGGGGACATTGGGGTGTGGGGACACGGATCTGGGGACATCTGGACATGGGGACACGGACACGGGGACATGGGGATATGGGGACATCTGGACAGGGCGATATGGGGACATAAGGACACAGGGACGTTGGGTTGTGGGGACATGGGGACATGGGACACTGGGACATGGGGACTTGGGGACATTGGGACATGGGGACATCTGGACTGGGGACATGGGACATGGGGTGTGGGACATGGGGACGTTGGGACACTGGGACATGGGGACATGGGGACATGGGGACATGGGACACTGGGACATCCGGACATGGGGACACTGGGACATGGGGACATTGGGACATGGGGACATGGGGACACTGGGACATCCGGACATGGGGACGCTGGGACGTGGGACACAGGGATACAGGACATGGGCACTTTGGGACATTGGGACATGGGGACCTGGGGATATGGGGACATGAGGACATCGGGGACATCTGGGGACATCTGGGGACACGGGGACAAGTCGGGGCCCACGGGGCCATGAAGCCGCAAGGGAGACGCGGCGGGGACGAAGACACAACGTGACAACACGGTGACGTGTGACAACGTAACGACGTGTGACAACGTAACGACGTGTGACAACGTAACGACGTGTGACAAGGCGCGGCAACACGTGACAACGCGCGGCGACACGTGACAAGGCGTGGCGACACGTGACAAGGCGCGGCGACAGGTGACAACGCGGTGACAGGTGACAACATGGTGACAGGTGCCACCGCGGCGCCACCGCCGCCCTCACTGCGTCGCCTCCCCGGGGCGCTGCAGCTGCTCCAGCTCCTCGGCCAGCCTGGGGACAGCGGGGTGGCACCGGGCGGTCCCCGGGGGACACGGGGACACCGAGGGGACACCGAGGGGACACGAGGGGACACGAGGGGACACCCACCTGTCCCTGCGCCGTAGCCGGGCCTGCCGCTGGCTGGTGGCCGCCCCCAGGCGCCCCCGCGCCCCCCGGTTCTCCCGCTGCAGCAGCCACCTGCGTCCCCACGGGGACAGGAGGGGACGGGGGGGACACGGCGGTGTCCCCAAGGGGACGGGAGGGGACAGGGGGGACACGGCGGTGTCCCCAAGGCGGGGTGGGGGTGGCGGGGAAACACGGCGGTGTCCCCGAGGGGACGGGGAGGGGACTCACGTGGCCACGCGCGCCTCGGGGCCCAGCTGCGCCTCGACGGCTTCTGGGGGGGGGACAGCGGGGACACGGGGGGGACATTGGGGACATGGAGGGGACATCGGGGGTGGGGAGGGGACATCGGGGACGGGGAGGGGACAGCGGGGACGGGGAGGGGACAGCGGGGCCGCTCACCCTGCCTCAGCAGCTCGTCCCTCGCGGCCTCCAGGCGCGCCAGCTCGGCCTGCAGCGCGGCCGGGGACTGCGGGGACACCGGGTGAGGGCGCGGGGACGGGAGGGAACACCGGGGGGGACACCGGGGGGACACCGGGGGGGACACCGGGGGGGACACGGGGCTCACGTGCGCCTCCTGCAGCCGCTTGTGCTCCTCCATCAGCGCGTCGAGCTGCCGCCAGAAGTCCTGCCTGCGGGGACACGCGCGGGGACGCGTGACACACGCGCGGGGACGCGTGACACACGCGTGGGGACGTGTGACACGCGTGCGGGGACGCGTGACACACGCACGGGGACGCGTGACACGCCTGTGCCGCCCGTGAGCCGCCCGTGTCCCCCACCTGTGTCCCCGGCGGAGGTGCCGCAGGCGTCCCCGCTGCGCCCCCGCCCCCTCCAGGTCCTGCTGGCGGCCCTCGCACAGCTGGCGGCGCCTGCGGGGTCGGAGGGCGGGGGGCGCGGGGTCAGAGGGCACCGGGGGGGGGGTCGGGGGTCACAGGGAGGGGTTGGGGGGGTCAGGGGTCATGAGGGGGTTGCAGGGGTCAGGGGTCACCAGGGGTTGGAGGGGTCAGAGGTCACCAGGAGGGGTCAGTGGTCATGGGGGGGTTGGAGGGGTCAGGGGTCATGGGGGGTGTCAGGGGTCAGGGGTCACCAGGAGGGGTCAGGGGTCACAGGGGGTTTCCAGGGGTCAAGGGTCACCAGGAGGGGTCAAGGGTCACAGAGGGGTTGCAGGGGTCAGGGGTCACCAGGAGTTGGAGGGGTCAGGGGTCACAGGGGGGTTGGAGGGGTCAGAGGTCACCAGGAGGGGTCAGGGGTCATGGGGGGGGTTGCAGGGGTCAGAGGTCACGGGGAGGGGTTGGAAGGGTCAGGGGTCACCAGGAGGGGTCAGGGGTCACAGAGGGGTTGCAGAGGTCAGGGGTCACCACAGGTTGGAGGGGTCAGAGATTACCAGGAGGGGTCAGGGGTTGTGGGGGGGGTTGCAGGGGTCAGAGGTCACCAGGAGGGGTCAGAGGGGTCAAGGGTCACCAGGGGTCAGCGGACACTCAGGGTCAGGGGTCCCCAGGGGATGGTTGGGGTCAAAGGTCAGCAGGATGCCAGGAGAGGGGTTGCCGGGGAGGGTCAGAGGTCAGCTGGGGGTCAGAGGGGTCAAGGGTCACGGAGGGGGTCAGAGGGGTCAGAGGTCAGAGGGCGCTGAGGGTCAGGGGTCACCCGGGGGGGCCACGGCCCCGCCCCCCGCTGACCTTTGCCCTTCGGCCTCCACTTCCTCCCAGCGCAGCCGCGCCACCCGCAGCGCCTCTGGGGGGGGGACAGGGGCATGAGGGGGGGGCGGGGGGGGGGGCACGGCCCCGGGGCGTGCTGGGAAGGGGGGGGGGAATGGGGGGGGGGGGCACGGCCCCGGGGCACGCTGGGAGCGCGGCCTCACCGCGCTGCTGCTGCCAGAGCCCCTCGAGCGCCGCCAGCTGCTCCTCCACTGCGCCACGGGCTCAGCGCCGGGGGGGGGCCTCCAGGTTTCGGGGGCCCCCCCCAAGCCCCGTGGGTTTTGGGGTTCCCCCCGTGGGTGTTGGGGTCCCCCCCATTGATTTTGGGGCCCCCCCTCGTGGATTTGGGGGTCCCCGCCATGGGTTTTGGGGTCCCCGCCATGGGTTTTGGGGTCCCCCCGCATGGATTTTGGGCCCCTTCCATTGATTTTGGCCCCCCCCCCCATGGATTTCGGCCCCCTTCCCCATTGTAATTGGGCACCCTGTAGATTTTGGGGTCCCTCCATGGATTTCGGGGTCCCCCCGTTGATGTTGGCGTCCTCCTCATTGATTTGGGCTCCCCCCCCATGGATTTTGGGGTCCCCCCGCATGGATTTTGGGGTCCCCCCCATGGATCTTGGGGTCCCCCCCATGGATCTTGGGTTCACTTCCATGGATTTTGGGGCCCCCCCACCGATGTTGGGGTCCCCCCCTCTGATTTTGGGGTCCCCCCATGGACTTTGGGATCTCCCCATGGATGTTGGGGTCCCCCCCCCGTTGATTTTGCCCCCCCCCCCATTGATTTTGTAGTCCCCCCCTACTGATGTCGGGGTCCCCCCATGGATTTCGGGGTCCCCCCATGGATTTCGGGGTCCCCCCATGGATTTTGGTCTCCCCCAATGGCTTTTTACGGTCCCCCCCTTGGATTTTGGGATCCCCCCCGTGGATTTCGGGGTCCCCCCCTTGGATTTTGGCCCCCCGGGGACTCACGCTGCTCCAGGTGCCGCCGCAGCTCCTCGCTGTGGCCCTGAGCCTCCGCCAGCTCCTGCGCCCGGGCCTGGCAGGCTGGGGACAGACGTGGGGACAGGGGGACAGAGGGACAGGGGGACGGACACCCAGGGGGACGGACAAGGGGACAAGGGGACAGGGGGACAGGGGGACGGACACCCAGGGGGACAGGGGGACATGGGGACAGGGGGACAGGGGGACAGGGGGACGGACACCCAGGGGGACAGGGGGACGGACAAGGGGACAAGGGGACAGGGGGACAGGCACCCAGGGGGACAGGGGGGCAGGGGGACGGACACCCATGGGGACAGAAGGGCAGGAACCCATAGGGACCATGGGGTAGCCACCTGTGGGGACAGAGGGACGGACATCTATGGGGACAGAGGGACGGACACCCGTGGGGACAGGGGGACAGAAAGCCATGGGACAGGGGAAGGGGACAAGGGACACCCACGGGGACGGGCACCTGTGGGGACAGGAGGACGGCCCCCCAAGGGGACAGCCCCCCCATGGGGACGGACAGACAGACACCCGTGGTACCAAAGGGCCAGGGGGACAGACAGCCGTGGGGACAAGGGGACGGACCCCCCGGGGCCAGCGCCTGTCCCCGCGGGCGCTCACCTTGGTGCAGAGCCCGGATCCGCGCCAGCAGCGCCTCCACCCGCGGTCCCCCTGCGCGGGGACGGTGTGGGGACGGAGCCACGGGGACGGAGCCCGTGGGGACACGGGGGACACGGGAGGGGGCAGTGGGGACACGGGGGGGGGACGGCAGGGACACGCACCCTGCGCCGGCGGGGTGGGAAGCTCCTCACCGCCACCATGGCCGGACCCTGGAGGGGGACGAACGCCCTTCAGCCGCCATCGCCAGCCCTGGGGCGTTGTGGCGAGGGGACAGGAGGGGACGGAGGGGACAGGAGGGGACGGAGGGGACAGCAGGGGACAGGGGACAGGAGGGGACAGAGCCACCACGTCCCCTGTGGCCTCCTCACCCTGCGCAGCCTCCTCCATGGCGCCGCCGGGCAGCGATGGCGGGCGGGCTCCTCCTGCCTCTCGGCGCCCTTTTTCCTCGGTTTTTCCTCCTTTTTTCCCCTCACCGATCCCCGCTTTTTCCTCTCGGCGATTCCTGACATTTTTTAACGGATTTTCTCACCTTTTCTCTGTCAGTTTTTACCGGCTTTTCCTCTCAGCGATTCCTGTCAGCGATTCCCGCCCTTTTCTCTCAGCTTTTCTTTCCTCTCCCTTTTTCTTTCCTCTCATTTTTTCTTTCCTTTTCTAACAGATTTTCCCACCTTTTCCTGTCAGCAATTAATACTACCTTTTCCTTCCAGCTTTTTGTCACTTTTCGTGTCAATTTTTCCCACCTTTTCCTCTCAGTTCTTGCCTTTCCTATCAGTTTTTACCTCGTTTTTTGCTTTTTCCCATCAGCTTATTTCCTTTCTTCTTGCTTTTTCCTTTCAGCTTATCTCATTTTTACCTTTTCCTTTCAGCTTTTCTTGCTTTTTCCCCTTTTTGCCTTTTCCTCTCCGTTTTTCCTGCCTTTTCCTGTCAGCTTTTATTCTTTTCTTCTTGCTTTTCCCAGTCAACTTTTTTTTGCCTTTTCCCCTCTGTTCTTTTTACCTTTTTCTTCCAGCTTTTCCTCAGTATTTCCTGCCTTTTTCTGTCAGTGAGATTCTTCCCTTTTCCTCCCATTCCTCCCACCCTTTTCTAACAACTTTCCCCACTCTTTTCTAACAGCTTTTCACACCTTTTTCTCTCGGCAATTCCCACCTTTTCAGTTTTTCCTACCTTTTCCTGCCCTTTCCTCTTTTTCGTACCTTTTTCTTTCAGCTCTTCCCACCCTTTCCCATCAACTTTCCTTGCCTTTTCCTGTCACATTTTCTCTTTTTTCTCTCACCTTTTCTTGCCCTTTTCCTCAGCTTTTCACGCCTTTTCCTGTCAGTGATTCCTGACTTTTCCTCTCATCTTTTCTTTCATTTTTTCTCCCACGTTTTCCCACCTTTTCCTCTCAGCTTTTCTTGCCCTTTTTCTCAGCTTTTCCAACATTTTCCTCTCAGCAATTCCTGCCTTTTCCTCTCACCTTTTCCCACCTTTTCCTCTCACATTTTCTTGCCCTTTCCCTCAGCTTTTCCCACTTTTTCTCACCTTTTCTTGCCCCTTCTTTTTCTCATCTTTTCACACCTTTTCCTGTCAGCAATTCCTGCCATTTCCTCTCAGCTTTTCATTCCCTTCTCTCACCTTTTTCTCACAGCTTTTCTTACCCTTTTCCTAATGGCTTTTCCCACCTTTTCCTCTGTTTTTCTTGCCCTTTTCCTAATGGCTTTTTCAACTTTTTCCTCTCAGCTATTCCTGCCTTTTTCTCTCACCTTTTCCCACCTTTTCCTCCCAGCTTTTCTTGCCCTTTTCCTCAGCTTTCTCTGAGTTTTCCTCTCAGCTTTCCAACTTTTTTTCTCTCAGCTTTTCTTGCCCTTTTTTGCAGCTTTTCCCACCTTTTCTTCTCACCTTTTCCTGCCTTTTCCTGTCAGCTTTTCTTGCCTTTTTCTCTCAGCTTTTCTTGCCCTTTTTCTCAGCTTTTACCACCTTTTCCTCTCAGCTTTTCCCATCTCTTTCTTATAGCTTTTCTTGCCCTTTTTTTAATGGCTTTTCCCATCTTTTCCTCTCAGCATTTCTTGCCTTTTTCTGTCAGCTTTTCTTGCCCTTTTCCCTCAGCTTTACCTGCCTTTTCCTTTCAGCTTTTCTTGCCTTTTCCTCTCAGCTTTTATTGCCCTTTTTCTAATGGCTTTTCCCACCTTTTCCTCTCACCTTTTCTTGCCCTTTTTTGCAGCTTTTCCCACCTTTTCCTGTCAGCAATTCCTGCCTTTTCCTCTCAGCTTTTCTTGCCCTTTTCCTCAGCGTTTCCCACTTTTCCCCCTCATCTTTTCCTTCCTTTTTCTCTCACCTTTTCCCACCTCTCCCTCTCACTTTTTCTTACCTTTTTCCTCTTTTTCTTGCCCTTTTCCTCACCTTTTCCCACCTTTCCCTCTCAGCAGTCTCCACCGTTCCCTCTCACCTCTTCCCGCCTCGTCCCTGAGGCAAAATGGCGGACGCGACAGAGACAAAATGGCGGAACCGCGGGGCACCGGGACCCAAACCGTGTGCGCCTTGTCCCACCCCGTGACGTCATCACACAACGATGACATCACACAACGATGACATCACACCCCCGTGACGTCACCACCGGCCGATTAAACCCAAAGAAGCGCGGGGAGCGTTTTCTCCTGGCGGCGTTTTATTCCACCCCCCCCCCCCCGCCCCACGCCCCCCGGGGGGGCCGAGCCTCAGCCCTCGGCCTCCTCGGGGCGCCCGGGGGCGGCGCAGTAGGGCGGCGGGTAGCGGATGAAGAGCCAATCCTCCTCCTTCTTGATCCAGCGCAGCAGCTTGGTGAGCACGCCGATGGCCCCCGCCTTGGTCACCAGCGGGCTGAAGCAGCCGTACAGCTCGAACTTGCTCGTCACCTGCGCCCGCCGCCTCCCGTTAACTCTGGAGCCTACTGACGGCGCCGCGCACGCCGCCGCCGTTCGCCCTGGAACCTACTGAGGGCCCCCGCCCCGCTCACCCAAGCCAACAGCGTCTCCTTCTCGGCCACGTGGTAGAGCAGGCGCAGGGGCCGCCGGGGGCAGTGCACGCGGCTGTGCAGGTAGTGGTAGAGGTCGAAGAGGCGATGCTGCTCCTCCTCCGTGCCGTACGGCTCCTCCAGCTCGGGGCTGCGGGGGGCACGGCGGGTGTCAGGACCCCCCCCCAACCTACCCGCGACGGGTTGGCGGGGGACGCCCGAAATCATTCCGTTCACCCCCAAAAACCGGCCTCGCACCTCGTGAACTGCGGCAGCTGCTGCATCTCCTCGGGCCCCTCCAGCGGCTTGTAGAGGAAATGGCGGAGCTCGGGGGCGCCGGGGCGAGAGGGGCCGTAGCCCGCGCCGCCCCGCACCGCCGCCCCCAGCTCCGCCAGCCACCCTTGTGCCCGCAGCGCCGCCTCCAGCCTCCGCCGGCACCCGGCCGCCGCGTAGAAGCCCTCGCGCTCCGTCGACAGCAGGATGAGCGTCACCGCCCCGGCGCCCTCCTCCTCCTCCTCGGCCAGCGCCGCCGCGTAGGCGTAGAAGTACCCGTCGGGGTTGAAGCGGGGCAGGCACACCGGCGTCCACACCTCGCCCGCGCCGGCGCCCACCCCCAGCAGGTTGAGCAGGAGGTGGAGGTCGCTGGCGCACAGCCTCCCGTCCTCCGCCAGCGCCCGCTGCCTCGCCGCCGTCAGCAGCCGGCCTCCCACCGCCAGCAGCGCCAAGGCGGGCGCGGGGACGGTGGCGGCGGCGGCGCGGCGCAGAGCCCCCGAGACGGCGCGGCGCAGCGGGGCCGGCAGCGGGAGGCAGCGGGCGGCCCCCAGCAGGAGGCGGCCGTCGGCCGCCGCGCCGGCCAAGAGGCGGTCGAGGACGGCCTCGGCCCCGGCGAGGAGGCGCCGGAGGTCGTAGCCGCGGCGGCGGGCGAAGACGCGGGCGATGCCGCCGCGGGTGAGGAGGCTGAGGATCTGCTCGTGGACGAAGGCCAGCTCGCGGCGCAGCTGGGCGGCCGACTGCCGCGTGCGGGACACCGAGACCAGCAGCAGCGGGCCCCGCTGCTCGAACACCAGCGTGCGGTCCTCTGCGGGAGGGGTTGGGGGTCAGGGTGCGGGGACGTGGGGGATTTGGGGGTCGGGGTGTGGGGATATGGGGGATTTGGGGGTCTGGGTGTGGGGATATAGAGCGTTTGGGGGTCGGGGTGTGGGGTTATAGGGGATTTGGGGGTCAAGATGTGGGAATATGGGGCGTTTGGGGGTCGGGGTGTGGGGTTATAGGGGATTTGGGGGTCAAGGTGTGGGGATATGGGGGATTGGGGGGTCGGGGTGTGGGGATATGGGGGATTTGGGGGTCGGGGTGTGGGGATATAGGGCGTTTGGGGGTTGGGGTGTGGGGATATGGGGGATTTGGGGGTCTGGGTGTGGGGATATGGGGGATTTGGGGGTCTGGGAGTGGGGATATAGAGTGTTTGGGGGTTGGGGTGTGGGGTTATATGGGATTTGGGGGTCAAGGTGTGGGGATATGGGGGATTTGGGGGTCTGGGTGTGGGGATATAGGGGATTTGGGGGTCGGGGTGTGGGGATATGGGGGATTTGGGGGTCAGGGGAAGATTGGGGGGTTTTGGGGTTGGGGTGGGAGATTGGGGGGATTTAGGGTCAGGGAGTGCAAATATGCGGGGTTTTGGGGTCAGGGTGGGAGATTGTGGGGTTTTGGGGTCGGGGTGCGTGGTTATGGCGGGTTTTGGGGTCAGGACGTGCAAATTCAGCTCATCTGGGGATCAGAGTGTATGGATGTGGCCATTTTGGGGCTCAGGGTTTACAAATTCAACTATTTTGGGGGGTCAGGATGTGAGAAAGCTGCTGGTTTTGGGGCCGGGACGTCCAAATCCAACTGATTTTGGGAATCAGAGTGCGTGAATGCGGCCGTTTTGGGGCTCAGGATTTACAAATTCAACTATTTTGGGGGTCAGGACGTCCAAATCCACCTACTTCTGGGGCCAGGGAATACAAATCCAACAGATTTGGGGGCCGGGACATCCAATCCAACAGATTTTGGGGCTGGGATGTCCAAATCCAATCAATTTTGGGGATCAGAGTGCGTGAATGCGGCCGTTTTGGGGCTCAGGATTTACAAATTCAACTATTTTGGGGGTCAGGACGTCCAAATCCACCTACTTTTGGGGCCAGGGAATACAAATCCAACAGATTTGGGGGCCGGGACGTCCAAATCCAACAGATTTGGGGGCTGGACGTCCAATCCAACAGATTTTGGGGCTGGGATGTCCAAATCCAACAGATTTTGGGGCCAGGGCGTCCAAATCCAACCGATGTTGGGGCCAGGGAGTACAAATCCAACAGATTTTGGGGCAGGGATGTCCAAATCCAACAGATTTTGGGGCCGGGACATCCAATCCAACTGATTTTGGGGCCGGGATGTCCAAATCCAACAGATTTTGGGGCCAGGGCGTCCAAATCCAACCAATGTTGGGGCCAGGGAGTACAAATCCAACAGATTTTGGGGCCGGGACGTCCAAATCCAACAGATTTTGGGGCCGGGACGTCCAATCCAACAGATTTTGGGGCCAGGGCGCCCAAACCCAACCAATTTCGGTGCTGGCCGTCGCGCCAACGACCCGTTTTGTTCTCATTCCTCCCCCCGCCCCGTGTCCCCCCCCCGCCCCGCGTCCCCCCGGCCCCGTACCCGAGCAGATGGCGCGGATGGCGTTGCCGCCGCTCTGGATGAAGGAGACGAGCGCCATCATCACGCCCATGGTGGCCGCCAGCGCCTCCTCGTTGCCGTGCCGCGAGTAGATGGGCTTCCCCACCTCGCTCAGCACGAAGACGTGCTTGCGCCGCCCGCGCCACCCCGCCGCCGTCACGTCCTCGTCGCCGCGCCGCCGCGCCGCCGCCACCGCCGCCACCGGGGACAGCGCCGCCGGCACCGCCGCGTCCTCCGAGTCCTCTGCTGAGGGTAAGGGGGGCACAGAGAGAGGTCGGGGCACGGGGAGACGGGACCCTAAACCCAACGGTATGGGGCTGGGAGACCCTAAACCCAAGGGTATGGGGTTGGGGAACCCTAAACCCAAGGGTATGGGGTTGGGGAACCCTATACCCAAGGGTATGGGGTTGGGGAACCCTAAACCCAAGGGTATGGGGCTGGGGAACCCCTAAACCCAAGGGTATGGGGCTGGGGAACCCTAAACCCAACGGTATGGGGCTGGGGAACCCTAAAACCAAGGTCATGGGGTTGGGGAACCCCCCCCACAAACCAGAAATTGGGGATTGGGGACCCTAAAAGCAAGTGTATGGGGTTGGGGGACCCTAAACCCAAGGGTATGGGGTTGGGGAACCCTAAACCCAAGGGTATGGGATTGGGGAACCCTAAACCCAACGGTATGGGGCTGGGGAACCCTAAACCCAAGGGTATGGGGCTGGGGAACCCTAAACCCAACGGTATGAGGCTGGGGAACCCTAAAAACAAGGGTATGGGGTTGGGAAACCCCTAAACCCAAGGGTATGGGGCTGGGGAACCCCTAAACCCAAAGGTATGGGGTTGGGGAACCCTAAAACCAAGGTCATGGGGTTGGGGAACCCCCCCCACAAACCAGAAATTGGGGATTGGGGACCCTAAAAGCAAGTGTATGGGGTTGGGGGACCCTAAACCCAAGGGTGTGGGGTTGGGGAACCCTAAAAGCAAGCGTATGGGATCAGGGACCCCCAGGACTCAGATATTGGGGATTGGGGAACCCTAAACCCCAGAAATTGGGGATTGGGGACCCTAAAAGCAAGGGTATGGGGTTGGGGACCCCCCCCCACAAACCAGGAATTGGGGACTGGGGACCCCTAAACCCAACGGTATGGGGTTGGGGACCCCCAGGACCCAGAAATTGGGGATTGGGGACCCCAAAACCCCCCCAAACCAGGACCTGGGGACCCCAAAACCCCAGAAATTGGGGACCCCAAAACCCCCCAAGACGGGGCCTGGGGCCCCCAAACCCAAGTGCCTGGGGTCGGCCCCCCCCCCCGGGCCCCCTCCCCTGCCCCCAGTGCCCCCCCAGATTTGCCCTCACCTGGGGGCTCGGGGGACCCCTCGCGGGGGGAGGAGCCGGGCGCCGCCGCCGCCATGGCCGCCTGCGGGGGGGGGGGGGCGGGGTCACGCGGGCCACGCCCACCGCGCCCCGAGGGGGCGGGGCCTCCCCAAGCCACACCCCCCGCCCCATAGCCACGCCCCCTTCGGCTTGACCACGCCCACCCGTGCCGACCACGCCCCCACATGCGCCTCCCACTGGCCCCGCCCCCTCCCACATTTAGCCCCGCCCCCTGCCGCACCCAGCCCCGCCCCCACCAGCAGCCCGTCCGCCCAAGCCCCGCCCCCGCGCGTAGACCACGCCCCCAATCCATAAGCCCCGCCCCCGGCGGGAAGCCCCCCTCCCGCGGCAGAGCTCCCCGCCTGGCTCCGCCCCCTCCTGGCCACGCCCCCGCCCTCAGGGCCACGCCCCCCACGTGGCCCCGCCCCGACCACGCCCCCCTCTGGCCCCGCCCCGCTCACCCGGGCCCTCGGCCCCGCTCCCGCCGCCGCCGCCGCTTCCGGGTGCGCCGCGCGCTCGTGACGTCACCGCGCCGCGCTCCTCCCTTCCCCGCCCCTCCCCGCCAATCAGCGCCCGGCGCGGGGGGAAGGGGGCGGGGCCTCGCCGCGCCGGCGAATGAGCGGCGTGGGGCGGGGCGGGGGGGGCGGGGCTTGGGCAAGGGAGAGGGCGGGGCGGGAGCGATAGGCCACGCCCTCTTTGTGACGTCACTGGAGGGGCGGGGGCGGGGCCGGGAGGGGCTGTAGGGACCCCAGGGGGCGTTATAGGGGCAGTGGGGACCCCCCACGGGGCGTTATAGGGGCTGTAGGGACCCCAGGGGGCGTTATGGGATCTATAGGGACCCCAAGGGGCGTTATGGGGTCTATAGGGACCCTAAGGGGGATATACGGGGACCCCAATTGGCACTATAGGGGCTGTACAGACTGCTAAGGGGCATTATAGGGCCTATAAGGACCCTAAGGAGGTGTTATAGGGGCCGTAGGGACCCCCCCCATGGGGCATTATAGGGTCTTTAGGGACCCCAAGAGGCGTTATAGAGGACTTAGGGACCCCAAGTGGCGTTATAGGGTCTATAGAGACCCCCCCCCCCATTGGGCATTATAGGGGTTTTAGGGACCCCAAGTGGCGTTATAGGGTCTATAGAGACCCCCCCCCCCCCATTGGGCATTATAGGGGTTTTAGGGACCCCAAGGGGCATTACAGGGTCTGTAGGGACGCCTAAGGGGGATATACGGGGACCCCAATTGGTGCTATAGGGGCTGTACAGACTGCTAAGGGGCATTATAGGGCCTATAAGGACCCTCAAGAGGCGTTATAGGGGCTGTAGGGACCCCCAGTTGGTATTGTAGGGGCGGCAGGGACCCCCTAAGGGCGTTATGGGGTCTATGGGGACCCCAGTTGGCATTGTAAGGGCTGTAGGGACCCTAAAGGGCATTATAGGGACCTATAGCCCCCCCCCGCCATGCTACAGGGACCCCTCCAATATCTCCTATAAGGGCTATACCACCAGCCCTAGGCTCTATAGGGGCCCCCAGGAGGGGCTATAAGGACCTATAGTTCCCAAAGATGCTATAGGGACCCCCCCCAAGAGGCATTATAGAGGCTATAGGGCCCCCCAAGAGGCACTATAAGGCCCTATAGCCCCCCCCAGGCTCTATAGGCTCTACAGGGCCCCCCACTCTGTGCTATAAGGCCCTACAGCCCCCCTCCCCCAGGCCTTATCCCCTCCCCCTGCTGTGCTATAGGGGCTATAGGGACCCCCCCCCCCCCAGGGGGCACTCAGTGGGGGAGGGGCTGTGCCCAGGCCCCGCCCCCTCGTTGGCCACGCCCAGTGGGCGGGGCTTCGACAGGGGCGGGGCTTGTCCCCTGGTGTCCCCGTCCCCGTCCCGCGGCCCCCCCAGAGCCCCCGGTGCCCGCCGATGGCCCAGGTGGGGGGGGGGGGGGGGGGTGACGTCACGGTGACGTCAGCGGTGGGGGCGGTGACGTCACGGTGACGTCACGGTGCCCCCGCAGGAGGTGGGGGCGCGCGCCCGGGCCCTCCGGCAGCGGCTGGCGGGGACGTGGGGACACGACCGGGACCGGAGCCATGGTGAGGGGGCGGGGGGGGCTATGGGGCTTGGGGGGGGGGTGTTATAGGGGCTATAGGGGGCTATGGGGGGGTCTATAGGGGGCTTAGAGGGGGCCTATAGAGGCTGTAGGGGCTATGGGGGGGCTATAGGGGGCTATGGGCTGCTATAGGGGTCTTA